>NC_090930.1:825123573-825423573 GCF_040938575.1 Ambystoma mexicanum | reverse complement strand
TTGCATAGGGTTTTTAGTTCAGTCGTGAACAATTTATTAAGGTGGGATGCTGGTTTTTGCTTTTTTAGTTTGATAGAGGCGACATTGTTTACAGTTAGTTCAAGGGTGTCGTTGTATAGGTCCACCAGTTTATCTGAGTCTAGGTCGTTGTAGTTAGGAGGATCTAGGATAGCATGGACCAGAGGTCGTAGGTTTTGAAGCGTTATGTTCCAGTTATTTCTGGAAAGAATTTGAGGGGCAATAGTGGAACTAGGACTGGTGGGTGCATTCTCCTGAATGGAGAAAGCGATACAATGATAGTCTGACCATGTGTTTGGTTCATTGTGGAGGATTGTGGTAGAGCAACTGAGATCTGCCACCCAGTCCAATGTTCTGTCCTTGTTGTGCGTGGGCCCAGAATAAGGTTTTTGAAGCCCAGCTGGGAAATAGAATCTTCCAGAGACGTGTCGTTGGTGTCGTTAAGGTCGTGCAGGCCTAAATTGAAGTCTCCAAGCAGAATAATCTGAGAGCCTGTTTTGTATTTAGAGTTAGAAGGTCTGTAATATTTTCCTCAAAGGATGAGATGGAACCAAGATGTCGGTAGATTAGTACAGCCACCGCCTTTTCAGTGTCCGTTTCAATTTAGCTATTCTCTCCTTGAGCAGATCATTGAGTCTCTCACTTAACCCATTCGCTTGCTGGGTTATAAGCAGAAAGCTTGTGTTTAATGCTAAGCAATAAGCTAATTTGCTCAAATACCTCATTCACAAAATGGGGGCCATTATCTGATCTCAGCACCTCACATACTCCCCACCTAGGAAATACTTCTCAGGCTAAGAACTTTGCAGTGCAAGTGGCATCAGGATGTGTGCATGGACCAACTTCAATCCACCTTGAGAAGGGGCACACTACCACTATCATATACCCATATCCATTAACGACCTGCAGCATATCAACATAATCGATATGTAAATGCTGAAAAGGACAATTTGGTCGAGGAATTACTCCTCTGACTGTTCGCAGCGTGTGCCCAGCAGTAAACGCTTGACATACGATGCAATTATTTTATAAAAAGAAACGTGTTCTAACTGGTACAAACCAGTCCTCCGTAATTGTTGCTGCAAGGCTCTCCCTAGTGACATGCGCAGGGTAGTGAAGCTGTTCTAATGCCGCCCTTAATAAGGCTACAGGCATCACTGGTTTACCAGTGATGTCTTGTCGCCACAATGCATTGGAAGGGTGTAACGAACACCCCCTCTGCGTCCACAGTTCTTTCTCTTCCAATGGAGCTCCACCTTGAACTTCCATTAACTGTGCTTGTTATAAGTGATTAAAGCTTTCATTCACAAACATCATCACAACCATTTTCTCTTTCCCATCAGGCGTATCAAAATTAAAAATATCAGAAGAATATGCAACTCATTTGGCCTCTTCATCAGCGGCTTGGTTTCCGCATGAAATAAAGTCTGTTCTCTTAGTGTGCGCTGCGCACTTAACTATGGTGATGGCTACTAGGAGTTGTAGTGCTTTAATAAGCCTGTCCACTAATGCAGCGTGTTGCACTGGAGTGCCGCCCACTCAGATGTAGGCACTCCTTTTCCAATGTGCTAGCCCTGCATGCACAGTTGATGTCACATAGGCAGAGTCACTGTACGCCATCACTTCCTACCCTGCGTGATTCTCGCGTGCGACAATAAGCGCCACCAATTCTGCAGCCTGTGCTGAAAAATGAGACGGTAGTCTCGCACTTGCTACTACCTCAAATTCCCCATTAGCTCTCTGTTTTACCAAAGCTGAGCCTGAATGCCTTTCTGAATCAGTTTGATTGATCTTCGAAGAACCATCAATAAAGAGAATCTCTGCAGCTGCTAGAGCATTTTCCTTCACTCTCGGGATCTTGTCATAGAACACCTCATAATTTGAGAAATCGTGCACTTGCTCATCCTCTGCCAGTGGTTCAGCTACAAACGTGGCAGGGTTCACCATTTTACACCTGACTATTTTGATCGCTGGATTTGAAATAACCACCTCATAAGCAGAAGCTCTTTGAGACATCCGTGTACTCTTGGGTTTCTCCAAAACAGCAAACAAAGCATGCTCAACAAATAATGTCATGCAACACCCGATCATTATGCTGGCAGACTTCTCAATAGTGAACACAGCTGCTGCCAACGATTATTTTCAAGGGAAGTGACCCCTCATAACTGGGTCCAGAATCCTTCAGTAAAATGCTAAGGGATTGTACCCCAATGTAGTTCTCTGTGTTAGTACTGCTGTCATGACTGTCCCATTCGTATGCCAGAATAAAGAACTTCTCAGAATATTTGGTAATCTCTAAAACTGGACCTGTGCAAATTGCCTTTAGCTCATGAAACCCCTCCTCCATTTCGTCAGTCCATTCAATTTTTTCCTGGTTCACCTGTGCCTTTTTCAGGGCCTGCAGCAGGGGTCTTGTGTATGAACTATAATCAAATACCCATGCTCTGACATAATTACACAGTCCTAAAAACGGTTGCATTTGCTTTATCGTGTGCAGTTTTAACATTTTCAAAATCGCCTCATCTCGTTCAGGCGTAACTTTCTTTCCTTCATGCGAGATCAACTGTCCTACGTACAACACCTCTTCTTGGCAACACTGCAATTTCTCTTTGTCCACCTTATATCTTTTCTCTGCTAAAATAATCATTAGCTGAATCGGGTCTCATCTGCACTCTTCTTCCTGTGTGCTACAGACCAAAATATTATCTACGTATTGAAGCACACCACTTGGCAAATCAATATTGCTCAGGTTCATCTGCAGGACCCTATTGAAAATCAATGGTGACTCACAATACCCCTGGGGTAAACGTGTACTTTTTAGCTTAGGTTAATCGGCCTCATGTCCTGAATTAAACGCCACAACCCTCCTTTTGATTTCTTGATAGGATACAACATGATATTGCATGGTTAGAGTCAGGAGATGAGTCTTGGTGTTGCTGGTGGACCCTGCTACCCAGTCTGTTCTCGCTGTCTACCATTTAAAAACCCTTGACATCTGCGGAACGGACACAGAGTCAGGAGCTGAGTCTTGGTGTCTTAGTGGCGCAAGGGAGTAAGGGAGCCCCTTGCTAAGCTGTTCTATCCAAAAAAAACACTTGGCCCAGCTCCTCTTGATCAGTGTGGTAAGAAAAAAGAAAGTTAAGATGGTGGAGGCCAGTCCGTTGACACTGGCAGAAATTGTTGCTACAACTACACAAAACGGACTCTTCAAGTGAAATTGACAATGCCACAGCATCTCAGCAAGGTGAGTGTAAAAGTCCCATCGGAAATTGCAACCCGGCAAAATTGCTTATGAACTGTACCAAGGACCCCCACAATCATGCCCCTTGTGGCAAACCGTGTGAATTCTCGGAGTTTACCATCAGAGAGATATTAGAGTTAGCAAACGGTTCCGAGGACACACTTTTTCTGCTCATACGAGCAAAACACAGGATACGTTAACAGAAGACATGCCCCCGGTAACTGCTAAGGGAAACAAACCCATAAACATTGAACGAGTACTTCATCCGGAAGAATGGCAGACAAAAATGACTGATGGAAAATTCAATGTTGATGCAGCAAATAAACAACTTCGGAATACTACGATATGTGGCAACTCAACTATACATTTTCAACAGATCGAGAGTTCTTGTCAGGATGATACTAACATGAACAAAACGAGTGGGAGTGGCAACACAAATATACCATTGTCACAGGGCAAACTTAAATCATTAAGTACTTCACACATTGAGAAAGGCTTACATGACATCAGGCATAAGCGCTTTCATATTGTAGATGTAGCTGCAAGGGAGGCGCGACTTGCAGAACGACTGAAAAATGACTTTTTAAAAATTAAAATGACTTTAACTGATCCAAAACTACTAACAAAGAATAAAAATAAAGATGCTGAGTCCACCACATCAAAACATTGTTCATTTCTAACCATCCCTTGCACTCCAAATATCGAGAGGCTGCAATTACTTAGACCAGATTCTATATCCGACCACACAAGGCAAACGAGTACGCCTCTAGTAAATAATATCCCGACCTCCTCAAATCCAAATCAAAAGAATCTAATGCAGAACAACTCTGCTGACAAGCCAAAGGCCAATGACCACAGCAAAGAAGAACACTATATGGCTGACAGTCAAAGAAATGCTTCAGATGTGGAGCATTATGATGACACTAGAAATGAACAAGCCAAAAAACAACACTTGTCAGTAGCAGCCAGTCTGTAAATCTATAACAATGTTGTGGCCGCTACTTCAACAGCGCTGATTCCCTTTACAAATTTATATGAATCATTGCATGATTCAATACAAGACCAAAATGCCCCGCTGGCTGTAATCAATACCAAGATTTAAAAACTTGAATCGGTATCAGACCATACACATAAAAGACTGGATCAGGAAGCGGAAAGCTCAACACTCTTGGCTGAGTGACATTGCAGGGCATGAGTTATCTCAGAAAACAGATCTATTGGAAGCAATACTTGAATGTACTAAATGGATGTGTCACTATTGGTCAAATATCATGCCTAATGAGGATTCTATAAATGTTAAAGACAGAAATCAAACGAGAATAATAACAAGAGAAATATTGACACAAAATCTGCTTCAAAAAGAATCATCCCTTGCAACGAGTGACAAAAATGTACATGAAGTCGTTCAAAGAATGGAAAAAACAAAATCAGGGAAAATGAGTAGTGAGTCGAGTGAATCTGGACGTACATGGTACCAATAATAAACACTGATTCAAATGTATTGGGGTTAGTGTTTAAAATGTCCAAGACCAACAAACAACCGCTGACTAAAAATCACTTCTCAGTTCCATACCGAGATGAGATACCCCCTACATCTTACACTACGAATGCAGACATGAGGGAAGAAAAACTATCGACATCATCTTCATCTTAACAGTCAACCATTGCAAAAATAGCCAGTTTTGGAATTTTTCATGATGCGAAAAAGGACTCAACAAGCAACCTTAGTTGTGAAACGAAATCTTCAGCCGTGCCAAAAACAAGTATCAAAAATGGCGGAAAGGGCAGAAAAATGTAATCCAATAATGATAAAAAATGTATTACAAATCTAACAACACCGCCACCTATTGAAATCCATAAACGCCCAACATCAAACTCCTTGTTTGATAAAGCAAAAAAAAAACAATGGACAAAGGGCGACCACGGGTGAAAAAATTGGGAATCTTAACAAACGACCAAGAATTGAAAGTGATATCTCAATGGAAAAAACATTGTTTACTTCAGAGGATCTGGCAAATCTATCAACTTATCCGATAGACAATGAAAATGAAATAAGTGGATCAGTGGCGGATTCAAATGACGATTCAGTAATTAGTATTCGACATGAAAGCTCAGATGAGTCGCCTCAGAAGGATAGAAACAACACTCAGGTAAAGCAAATGAACAAAACTCGCAGACGAAATTTGGTGGAGCAAAATATTGAAAAACAAAAAATTGCACCAAAGGAACCAAGAGATTTAAGTGCTGAAAATGTTAAACGTGTCAATGGCTTAGGATCCAAATTGAATCCTAAATATACCACTTCTCAGGCGAAAAAAAAGTAAATTAGACATTCATCCACCGAAACGTGGCTCAAAAGAAGATTGTTCTTTCACAAAGAAATCACAACTTGAATATGTGCTACAAGACAAAGACGACGTAACCTTGAACAGACGAAATATTATGCAACTGTTAAACTGCGTTCCAGCACTAAGGACAATAGACTCTGATGATATCAAAATAGTTGAGTATTTATCTGAAGATCGTTCTGATTGGGTTGTGCTGCATTTGCAATCTCACTTAGTTGCGAACACTCCGCCAAGCTCCAATAACAAGCTTTTATCTTTTGGCTATGAAAGAAGTGATTATCTGAACACACAAACAAAATGCACATAAAAACTCATGTGGGGAAGACTTCGAGTCTCAGTGATCCATCGGCTAATGAAACAAGAAGACGTTTGCTGCAAAAACACCAGGAGAAAGGACGAGATGAGCAAAATGCAAGAGGAAGTGAGCCTGGAAGAACCTCTCACAGCACTTATCCTACTAGGAACCCTGCAAATCGTCACTAGCTCTCCTGGAAAGGCCAAGAGATGTAGTGTTCTTTAATTTCATGGAACACAAGAGGATTTCTGCATTTATTCCAGGATAACGAATTAAGAAAAGATCAATTCACAGTATTATGTCTACAAGAAACCTGGCTAAGATCAGCTCCAGTATGCGAAGGATACTCAACGATGTTAAACCCAGCACTAAAAAACATTGCTGGCCGCCCATTTTCAGGACTTTTAACTACGGTTAAAAATATTCCAGGGTGTCAGTCCGGAAAACCGATGATCCAAATGCCTTTGTGCAAGGCTCCATAATTCAAATAACGCACGGAACACTGATACCAGATGCATATACATTACTGTTAAATGTATACTGGAATCCTGGTAAAATCTCCTCAACCAGTTTAATTTCTTCAGTTACTGAGCTGATAGACGATTTTATGCTCGAGCACCAGAATTTTGACATAATCCTCTGTGGAGAATTAAACAGTTCCTGGGTTGACTGAAATGGGATTATCAAAAAATTTGACCAGGATACAATTGTTGGTCGAGAGAAAATCTGGGCTGGTGAGATGCTCAGAAGAAACTGTCAGATGCTACATGGTCAAACTACTGGGGACATACTGGCGCGTCCGACATGGCATCATGGAAACGTACACAGAACTCTTGACTATATACGGGCCTCGAGAGAATTTCTTCCAAACATCATTTCTATAGACGTCCTAAAAATGAAGAGCAGTAACCATAATACCGTGAATTTACGATGGTCAACTGCCTTGGCAAGAATGAGAGACGTCTACACAACTTCAATTCAGATTAACCAGGGGCTGAACCGGTTGAGGATAAGGTTACCTAAGATCGCAAAGCTGACAAAAGCCTTGAATTACTGAATAGTAGCTGGAGAATCTACTGTTGAGTACACTCTGCTGTTAGCCCAAATTACCACTTCTCAAAGCGGATTTAACACTAACCATCAAAAACATAAATATCCATTCAGTACGCAAATAAAAGAGAAGAAACAAATGCTAAAAGAAGAGCTAAAATCGCTCAAGATGTCTTGCACAGCTAACATGTTCCCAGAAAAGAAAAGAAAAGAAAATGAAAACAGAAATATTGAAACTGGATACTCGGCTTTAAACATCATCGCGAGCAAGAACAAGCAGAACAAATGCTGAGACTGATTTGTTCCGGAAAGAGTCGTGATATTTGGACAATAATAAATGCTGGTTCAAGGGTCTTGATGTCAGCCGTTTTAACGCCCGCGTCGTGGGTCGTTGGAGGAAGCAGAGGAAAGCACCCTGGTGAGCGTGCCTACATCGCCAGGAAGGTGTGCTGCTAGCCCCTGTTTCACGTGGTGATCATGAGGAGTGCCGGGTCAGTGGACAACAGATAATCTTATGGCATACATTTGGGCTTCCATGGTTCGAAGTTGATTTGGAAGTCGCGTTGCTGCCCGTCGTGTCTAGCGCCACAGTCCAGCTAAACTAGTGGTGTGATGTTTAGTCAGCGCTGGTGTGACAGTGGACGGAACACAGGACTTGATTCCATCAAGTAAGTGCTGTTCTGGGGTAAAGATAAAGGATTGGATTTGATGTCCATAGCAGGCTTCACTTG
Source organism: Ambystoma mexicanum (assembly GCF_040938575.1). Taxonomy (NCBI): domain Eukaryota; kingdom Metazoa; phylum Chordata; class Amphibia; order Caudata; family Ambystomatidae; genus Ambystoma; species Ambystoma mexicanum. Next base: position 825,415,890 of record NC_090930.1, on the reverse strand, counting down.
AAAACATCTAACATGAGAGACGCTTTGCAGTACAGTTTGGGAATGTTGTTTTTCCGGTTGCGCACTATATTTTTCTCATTTGAACATGTGGGACACTATCCCCTTGAAGACGCAGACGTTATCTTTTGATGTTCGTTCTGAAGTATAGGAAGTGCCAAAGTTTAAACTATTATCTTGAACAGTTCCACGGGTATTGTGGGTATTTAAATGTTTGGCTTGGAGCTTGGTGCGGCGAAGAGAGAGAGTTTAATGATTGTTAGAGTAACCTTTCCAGGTTTTACAAGTTTTAAAAAATACAACGTGGAATTGAGTGTAAGCTAAAATATTGCTACTGTTCTGCATTTAGTGAGCTTGAGATGGTTGCAGGGTTGTGTGGGGATTAACACAGTGTGCTGTGCTTAATTAAGTAACAGTTTTGAGGCTTTGCAGAGTGTTCAAGTTTCAAAATGGACCCTGAAGTAATCTATTTTTCCTGTTATGAGATCTGTTAGATCATATGAATGTATGAGGGTGTTGTTTGTGCTAGGGTAACATCTGGAGGCTTTTCAGGTGGGCTTAAGTTGCACTTTGATTATGCAACATGGACTTTTAGGCTTCTGATGTAAAGTTTAAACATGGTTATGTTAACAATATTCTGTTTTAAGTTGTTGTTTGCTCAAGTTGTTTTGACGTGAGACTGTTGGGTATGTATGTTGATACCCCATGCATGGGTAAGTTGGCCTTCCCAGTGATATTGAGCAGTGAGCTGCATGTTTTGTTTGGGTCCAAGTATGGTTGAGAGTGGACCCGTTGGTGAGATATGGCATGGGTAGCCTTGCCCAAACGTGAGATTCTTTTTCTTTTTGGCATGGGTTGGATGTGGTATGCATGTCTAGTTGTATTTGAGCATGAGTTTGTGGTGACCCATTTAAGCTAGTGTTTGAGGCAGGGGGTTAGAGTAGCCCAGTTGAGGAACAGGTGTGGGGTCTGCACGCTGTTCGCGGAACGATGATGTTGGGACGCCTTATTTTCTTGTTGTCAGTGTCCAGGGTGAGATTTGTAGTCTACCTGGACGGGAGTTAGATGGTGTAAATGGTGTAATCTGACTTCCATAAGGTGTGCTGTGTCTAGCGGACTTGGATTGCAGTGCTTGCCAGTGCTTTGATTTTGATTTGGTTCACAGTCATGTTAACTATCTTGACATTGGGGTGTGATTTCATTGCTTTTCATGCTTCCTGTCATCAAGCTGCCAGAGGATTTTGTTTAGGGTAGTTGTGTGTTTGGGCGGAGGCCTAATTTAGCTGTTGGCCCAGTTTGGAACGGCCGCCAAACTGGGATTAGTGTTTGGGGTTCCTTGTGGTTCAAATTCTTCTGTGGGTAGTGGCGTAGTGGCCCTGTTGTGTGTGTGTAGTGTGGGTGTGCTTGTGGTTGTTTGTTGTGGGTGTGTGGTTGCATGGTTCTTCTTGTTCCAGGTCTTAGCTCCCTGGTTGATTGTTTGGGAAGTTAGTTGGTGTTCTCGTTTAGCTGTGGTGGGACTTGTGCCAGTCCCGATGTGGGGAGTTTGTGCTTGGGGGTGGCAGCCCATGATTCACCTGTGGCAGGGGTGGATAAAAGGAGCTTAGTGTTTTTGAGGGTTGTGGTTGTGTTGTCTGGTAACCCAAGGTGGGGCCGGTGGTGCTCGAAGGTAGCAGTTTCGAGGTTCCCTTGTGCCAGTGGGGAGCAGAAGAGAAAAGAAACAACTTAAAATGCACTATGACTACACCTTCAGAATGGTCCTTTCAGAGAGCATCAATGATTCCTATCTTTAATCTCTCCCGCATAACAGAAAAGGACTTAGAAACTATTATCACCCAACTTAAGCCCACAAGATGTAAAAATGACATGCACACTACTATGATAATTAAGACCTGTGCCCCTTCCCTAATTACTTCCCTATGACAATTTGTCAATACTTCTATATCTACCGGCACGGTACCTCAGGATCTTAAGAAATCCTGGGTTATGCCAATTTTGAAAAAACCTGGCCTCTCAGTTGACATGCCAAACAATTATCGCCCTATCACCAACACAGCATTCTTGCTTAAGATTCTGGACCGTGTGGCGTACATACAAATTGCTGATCATCTAAAAACATACCTCATCCTTAATGACCATCAGTCAGGATTTTGAGTTGGATATGGCACCGAAACCACGCTTCTTGAGCTCAAGTCCAAATTGATGGCACGTATGGATAATAAGGAGGCATCTCTACATATGCTGCTAGATCTCTCCGCGGCTTTCGACCTGGTGGACCAAGATATCATGGCCACCAGGTTGTCTGAAGTGGCCAACTTCTCCCCACTAGCTTGCAAATGGGTTTTGTCATTTCTCAACAATCGAGCTAGCAGAGTCTTCCAAGGCAATGCCGAATCTGAGTCTATTGTTACAACCTGTGGTGTTCCTCAGGGTGCATGCACTTCCCCCTGTTTTTACAATATATTCACGGCTCCTTTGTTTGCAATGCTCGACCATGAGAACATTATATTTACCAACTACGCGGATGACACTCAATGTGTCATCTCGCTTCAAGGGTCCCACAGACTGGATGAAATTGCCATTAATAAAGTTTTTACTATAATTGAACCCTGGATGGTTCATAATAAGTTAGCACTGAACACATCCAAAACTGAACTACTGGTAGTCGGGTCACCGCATACTATTACTAAACTTGGTCCACAGTATAACAACTTCCAGTTGGGAGAAGAATCCATCAAACCTCTAAAAAAAGTAAAAACCCTGGGAGTGACTTTCGACCAACACTTGTCTATGAAACAGCATGTCAGTAGTATTGTCTCATCATGTGCATACTACATTAAGCTTCTAACACATCTAAGGCCTCTTATCTCACAATACAATGCAGAAACTATCGCAAGAGCAATAGTAGGCTCTAAAACAGATTACTGCTCGAGCCTTCTTATGGGAATTAATAAATCTGAATGTAACAGGCTGCAAATCTGACAAAATGGGGCTATTAGAGCCGTTATGAAACTCAAACACAGAGACCATGTTACACCAGCGAGACGTGAGCTGCACTGGCTGCCTGTGGCCTCTAGATTTATATTCCGCACCCTGACTCTTGTGCATAAGTGCAGATCTGGGAAGATGCCTGGATATTTACAACAGCTATTATCTATAAGAACTAGCACAAGAGCACTTAGGTCAAATAACTTGTTTCTTCTATCTGAACCTAAGTGCCACACTGTCTCAACAACCAATTCAGCCTTCTTCTCTAATGGACCTAGAGCCTGGAACGCTCTCCCACTGGAGTTAAGATCCATGGACTCCTTAGAATTCTTTAAAAAAAGATTAAAGACCCACCTGTTCCACTAAACGACCGATATGCCAGTGATATAATCTCATTCAGCCCTACATCATGAATATGTTTCCTGTTTTTGTTATCTGTGTTCTGTAGTGCCCTCACGCCTTCGGGTTCATGGTCGCGCTATACAAATGTATCAAAGTAAAGTAAAGTAAAGGAAGGTGGTCTGTGGTTGTGTTGGTTAGGGGTGTAGTTGAGGTGACCGGGTCCTGTCCGCTTGTAGGTTAGTTACGCTTGGTTGTACAATCCCTGGGTGTTTGAAGTGGTTAGTGTGTGTGTGTTGATTTGGTGAGTGGTTTGCTTTAGCAGGAAGAGAGGTGTTCGTGTTGTTGTCTGATGCAAGGAAGAGAGGTGTTAGGGTTGTTGTTTGCAGTAAGGAAGAGAGGTGTTAGGATCGATACCTTCTGTCTTATTAGGCTGTGTAGCTGTCTGCCTGTATGTATGCTGAGTGCTTGATGTATGAGGGCATGAATAGAATGTTTGAGGTGTGGCTGTGTGGAATGCTGTGGGTTGAGATTCCACCCAGGACAGTTGGTATGATATAGCCTGAGTTGTGGAAGCCGGTGGGCTACCCTCTGATCCTGTAACTGAATCTCCTGATAAAATCTGATTAAAGTGACCTATTGGAGATCTCCTGGCATCCAGTGTATCCTTTCACCGTGTTGACCCTACCTAAGGTCACAAAAGCTTGCCTTTATTGAAATCTTATTTAGGCAAATAGCCGCGGCAAGAAAAATCCCATCTTCATGGCAATCAGCGGTAATTGTGCCCATATTCAAAAAAGACGACCGCATTGATCCAACAAACTACCGACCGATTGCCCTGTTGGACGTCATCAGGAACATTCACGCATCATTCTTGCAAATAAGACTAGCAAAATGGGCAAGTGAGGCTAACATTCTTGACGACAGACAGACAGGCCCTACTCAACCTCTTAAAATTAGAAGCTTTAAAAAACAAAAAACCTCTATTCTTGGCATTTATCGACCTTCGTCGGGCATTTGATAGGGTGTATCGCATGACCTTGTGGCGAAAACTAGCGAACTGGAAATGTCCAGTTGACATCCTGCAGATGCTAATACAGCTCCACCTCAGACGTCGTCAAAGATAGATTGACTGAAATGGAGATTTAACCGATAACATTGTGACAGAGAGGGACGTCAAGCAAGGATGTCCATTGGCTGCGTCAATTTTCAAACTGTACATCTCAGATTTACCGCTAGCCTTAAGGGAATGTAACACTTTTTCGCCTAAAATTAATGGTCAACGAATCAGCTATTTAACCTATGCTGACGATACAGTGTTGATAGATTCAACACAAATTGGTCTACAACGACTTCTAACAAAGCTAGAGGCCTATTTAAAAATTAACAGCTTAGAGGTTAATGTAGAAAAATCGAAGATTATAGCTCTGGGATGCAACTCGTGCCGAGAAACAAAAATCTAAAATGGTAGATCAGTGGGAAACCGCTAGAACGAACTGAAAAGATAAGGTACCTTGGAATATTGTTCAATAAATCTATAAGAGAATGGGAGTGGACCGAAGAGCTGAAATAAAAAATGCACAAACTAGCCCTACAAGGGGCAAAATTACATCGTGAATTTGGCAAATTCACACTGATGCCAGCCATCTCGTTCTACCGTCAAAAAGTAGTTGCGACAATTACGTTTGGTAGTGAGGCAGTCTTCAACATCGACGCTGATATATGGAAATTATTAGAAGGTCGATATTGGAGAAAGGTGTTATGGCTTCCAAATAATGTTTCAATCACTGCAATACGATACGAGCTGGGTCTTGAACCTCTTGCTGCAACCTTTCTTTGGAAATCATTTTCCCTCTATCGAAAAATTATTGGCCCGGATCGGCAGCTCCATATATGATTTTGAAAAAAACAAGTGATAAGATACCTCAAGATATCTTGGCTGAGTGGTCAGCTAATATCTTGGAAAATCTTGACCATGTTGGTGCCACTCCCAAACTGTTAATAGAGAATCCCTGTGATGTAAAAAAGAAGGTGAGCTCTACAGATTGGATTACAACTATGAGTAACCGACAAAAGTAGAAATCGAGCTTACCGCATCCTGGAGAATCTCGTGCTGTTAACCAAGTACCTAAATACCTAAGATAATTTCCCTCAAGATTCCATCGCGACCAATTTTTGAGGCTATGTCTGAATTTACTACCAACAAAGGAGATGTTATCTCTAAAACGTGTTAAGAGCACCACTGATAATCTGTGTCAATTCTGTAAGCAACAAGTGGAATCCTTATACCATCTAGTGACTGAATGCCTCAACTTAAAAGATGAAAGAACGTTGACCTTGGGAAAGTTTTCTCCTCTAACTGATAATATGGACAATTGGTGGTCAGCACTACTTTCAGGAACAAATTACATGTTGATGTGTGCTATGGCTGACTTCTTACATAGCATTTTAAAAGCGACATGATGCTCTCAAAGAGTTTCTTTTCCACTCTGTTCTTCTTCTTTTCCTTCCTCTCTTTTTTCTTTCTTTCCTTAAATGATAAATGTGATGATAAGAGGATTGGACTACTGTAAAAAGTTCTGTATGAAACTAATAAAAAAAAAATAATAATAATAATAATAAAAAAAATTGCACGGTGACTCTGACGTCACTAAGATGCCTTGATCCATCATGGCCGATATAGTCTTGAAAATACCCTTGTCTGCCTCTCCAGACATGGGATACTGCCTTGCTTGAGGTAAAATTGCTCCTGGCTTTAGTTTAATTTGAACTTCTCCCACCCCTTTTAACAGGCCTACGTCATATGGGCCCATAGTCCATAACGAAATTGGCACTTTCTCCATATCTTCATCAAAAAATGCGGGATGCTTCTGCACTATCAACATTCTCTGTGGAACCTCTCATGTTTCTGTCCTGATCCAATATGCAATGCTCATCTCGGACACTACTTTGTCATCTGACGGGTCGCCTGTAAACATATCCTCGTCAGTGACATCAGTCAATCTATATCCTTCCCCAATAGCAATCACCGTTCTCCATGGCCTGCCCTTATCCCAACATTCGAGCATGGCCAATTCCCATCGCACTATGGCAGCCTGCAATTCCAAGGGAAAAGCCTACCCCCCTCTTCGTCCATAGGTATCTGAGGCCTGAACAGAAATTCATCAGGTATTCTCATGATCTGGCTCACTAAACCAGGTAGCCATGTTAACAAAATGCATACCCCATAGTGAAAGACTTCAGGCTCTAACGGTGTTCCCGGCAGAGCTATTTGGCCAGTAAATGCCATGATAAATTCGCCCACGTTTAAATAATGTATTCCTGGCGCTGAGCACACTATGCCTTCATCAGTGAAAGAAATGATCATATTTAACTTCATCATTAAATCTCAGCCCTATAGATTAACTGGTGTATGCCTTGAATACAACAACGGAACAGACATATCACTTTCTTCTATAGAGACTGGAACGTTCTTAGTAAAAGGAACTCTACTTGTAGCTCCAGAGAACCCCTGAGGATTCATGGCATTTCCTGATAACGAAAATGTTCCCTCTCATATACATGAGCGGGTTGCCCCTGTGTCTACTAGAAAAGGATTTGCCTCCTATGGTAACGTCAACCCCTGGTTCCTCTTGAGGATTGGGCATCACCGATAGTACTGAGCACATCAATTCACCCTGTGAGCTGTCCTATTGTGGGTACATACCTATTTCTGTACCTGTAAAAGGATTCCCTCCCACGACAGTGACACCCCCTACTCTAGGAGTCAATAGCTGTCCTGTGTTTGCGCACTGCTGTATTTTCATGGGTGCGTACTATGACTGCCCTTGCAGTGGATTCAATGGTGCTTGCTGTGGGTACAAGGCCTGTTGTGTTTGCCGCACTTGTGCTTGATACACTCTGTGATCTTGGGCGAACCCGTCTCTTCTTTGTGGGCTATATGCTGGAGGAAATGCTGTCTCCCCTCTTGAGAATTGGCCATTCTACACAAACTCTTGGCCCCCACATGTTTGCGCAATGTCCCCTGTCATTCCACATGTCCAACGCACAGGGGGTAATCTTCTAATTTGCCCTCCGTGCATGCCTTGATTATCATTCTGCACATTCTGAAAACCTCCTTGATTATTCTGAAAGTTTCCCTGATTATTCTGAAAGCATCTTCTTCTGCGGAAGCCTCCCCTGCCTCTCCACATAAATCTGTTCCCTCCTTGATCCAACTTCTGTTGGTTGTTCACCTGCAGCATAACTGCGGTCTGTTGTGATCCTGGCCCATCACCGCCAGTTAACATTGCCCCTTCTATAACATACTTCGACAGCTTCTTCTGAACTAACTTAGCTTCCTCGAGCTTCCTAGCATCTTCCCTCTTTCGATTTTTCTCTTGCAACAATCGGCAATGGTGCACAATGGTCACCTGTATTTCTGGCCATGGCTTTGCCTCGATACCCACCAGCTTCTTGAGCTGTCTCTGTACATGGTCTGGCAAACCCTGGCATGGAATATGATAGAATACAGGTATCGATTTTCCCCACGGCTCCCGAGTTTCCAAAGACCACTGCTCTTGAAAATTCTGAATGTAAGCAAGCCAATCTTCGCCCTCCTGCATCTTACGTGCCATAATTGCACCCATATCTGACGTATCAGGATATTGCACTCTAAGCGCTTTCCAGACAGCCGTTCTACAATTATTAAACAGCGCTACATCATGCAGTGTGTTCTGTGCTACGACACTTGCGTATCCTGCTCTTGTCCAAATGTCATCAGCCCTTTCCCCAGGGACTAGCTGGTGAGACACCTTCTGGTTTCTCACATTAGCCACCACAACTCACAGGGACCTGTGAGCACATCTCAAGGCCTTCACTCCCCCCAAGTTAACCAAATGTAATATCCACACCATACTTGTAATGGCTTCCTTTTAAGTTCTCTGGCCAATAAGTGGAGGTCTCATCCCTTCTTTTGAATACATGTTTTCCTGGTCAAAACATTAAAAACAGCAAGACTTTTCAACCTCATCCCCATTCCTGACCTCAATGGCCTTTTTTCCTTTTTACACCACAGACTGTGGATTGGCAATCGCACTGGGGCGGGTCACAATTCACCACAACATGGACAAGGCTCAGTGCTTTAAAACCCTTATGGTGATCATGTGTGCAGTTTAAAAGACAAATAATATACATAACATAAGCAATGGGGAGTGACACATTAAAGTGAATGAAATAATGAAATGTGCATATTTGATTCACAGTGCACTGGAAGAAAATCGTCCCTTCTACACCCCAGAACGACCCACCCGGTGCTGAGGCCCGCCATTTCATGCGCCCCGGCCATCTTGGAGTGCAAACAGCCCCATGAGTACTTTCCGTCTAGGCACCCCCCGACGCCAAGGCTGTTCTAACATTCGCAGCTCAAGAGGAGACTCAAAGTGCAGAAGAAACCAGAAAGCCCCCCCTACCAGGCGCCCACCACATCAAGAACCGACCGGCGAATTATCGCCGGGGCGGGGCGCTGGCCATCGGTGCCGCACCGGTAGATCCGCTACATCAGACCAGGAAACAGCCCCCGGAACCCGTCGGGGCGCGACCATACCCCCCGCCACGGGTGGTGTAAACTGAGCACGGGACGAACTCTGGGGGAGCCACAGCACCGAAACTCCGACACGGCGGGAACGGATACAGCCTGGGCGGAAGTGATTCGACGGTGGAAGCTGGAACAGACCCACGGCGGGATCACAGATTGAGGTACAGACAGCAGGGCGCGGGGGTTTGGAAGGGGGAGAGATCGCAAGCATATGCGTACACACCGTGCCCCCGTGACCCCCAGCCACAAATCGCGCTCCCTTCTGAGGCCCGCAGCGACTGGATTTCGCACCCCCGAGGGAGCGGCGCGTCGCAACCCTTTGCTTCAGCGAGCAGTTTAGAAGGCAACAGAATCCCAGCATCTCCCTCCAAACATACCCTATGCGGTGAAGGGCCCTTATCGACTTATTCCACGTAAGACTCGATCGATCATCACTCCTAAGTCTCCGGATCAACCGCAGTGCATGCTCTCGAATTCCCCAGGGCCGCAGCTGGGTTCTACCTACGTTCAGGAAGCACCCCAGCAGAAAGCAGTCACAACACTCCAAACTCTCTCTCCTTTCGCCAGCATTTGCTAACCCCTGCGGGGGACTCTGCGAGGCCTCTGTTCGGTGGTAGGCCCTCGCTACCGGGAGAACTCGCTTACTCAGAAAAGCAGGATGGGGAAGGCGGATAAACTGCAGAGGAAGCTGACTTTTGAAAACGGTGCGACTCCGAAAGCCACCCACTTACAAGACGAGAGTGAACCTACGCCTGGCAGCTCACTCCAAGCAACATCAGGGAACAATCCGTCTGAAATAAAAGAACTTCTCTTGGAGCTAAAAGTGGGCATCGGCAGCTTAAACAGTAAAATGGACGACCTATCCTCCAAAGTAGACCTAATGCAACACCGAATCGATACCCACACGGAGCGATTAACAGAGGTCGAACAGCGGGTCTCTGACCTGGACGACAGCGCAACGTCACTATCGAGCAAGGTAGCCAGACTTGAAAGCCAAATGACCACAACCATGGCCAAGTGTGAGGACTTAGAAGGCCGCTCCAGACGGAACAACATCCAAATCATTGGTGTAAGAGAACATGAACTCCAGACGAAAATGGAAGATTATGTTGAATCACGTTGCATCTCTATTTTTGGCCAAGAAGCGTTCTCACAACTGTTTATGATAGAGAGAGCGCACAGGACTCCGACCACCAGACCAGCCCCTGGTGCCCCGTCCAGACCCATTATTGTGAGATTACTAAATTACAGAGACCGGGACGCCATTCTCCGCCTGGCCAGCGAGAAAGGAGAACTGCTCCATGACGGGGACAAAATCCACTTCTACCCCGGCTTCTCGGCCGCTGTCCAAGCACAGAGAAGAGCTTTCACCAACGTCAGGCAAAGACTTCGAGACAACCAGCTGGTCTACTCAATGCTGTTCCCAGCACGGCTCAGGGTACAACACAATGGAAGAGTCAATTTCTTCCAGTCCCCGGAAGAAGCCCACACGTTCCTAGACCAGAACGGTTGCCCGGATCAACATCCTCATCAACTCCGTCCCCAGAGAGAAAGAAACCCCAGGAATCCTCCATAAGAAACAGCACCCAGCATTCACCCCAGTCAATCACTAGGAGCCAACCAGAACTAGCGCAATATAGCTAGCACGACAGGGCAGAGTCTTTGGGGAAGCCCCAAGCGTCCCTAGCACAGCATTTGTTCCCACGTTCAAGTTGGGGGGGATCCCGACGGACAAGTTGGGGTTGTCCGCGCTATGGGAAAAGTTTTAATGTTATTAATTTGGACACGCGCCATATGTTCACGCCCGATGCCGACCCGTGCCCCTCCGCCCTGACAAGCCTACTACCGCTACAGAGCCTTCCACATCGATGCCGCAGCATCATCCGGCAGGAGTCCCAGTGCGCAACAAGTACAAACACGAAACCAGGGCTGGCCTCATCGCGGCCGGCTAAAGTGAATACAATGAGACACAATCAACTCTTCAACCCGCTTCATTCAAGGTGTTAACATGGAACATAAGAGGTGGTAACATCCCGATCAAAAGCAGAAAAATCCTGCAATACTTGAGAAGGCACGAGATCGACATAGCCATGCTTCAAGAAACACATCTACCCCCTGGGAAAGAACACCTCTGGGCCAGAAGATGTGGCTGCCACAGGTACTTCTCCTCATATTCATCGTACTCCAGAGGAGTCGCTATACTTATGCATAGGAAAACAAACATTATCGGCTAATCTACTCCGTAAAGGACACCGAAGGCAGAGCCATTCTAGTAAGTGGCACAGTAGCTGGCCAAAGTATAACCCTTGTCAACTCCTACGCTCCAAACACAGATGGCCCGACAATTTTAGCTGGGTACTAACACAGCTCTCCGCCCAGGCCCAGTCAACCTTAATCTGGGGGGGCGATATGAACACAGTGCTCGACCCAGCGAAAGACAGATCGAGAACTATGCCACAGCCCATGACCAAAGCCTGCTCTCAAATAAAAGAAATTTTCCGGGCATTCGATCTGAAGGACGCTTGGAGAGCAGCGAATGGAGGGCGGCAGGAATATACCTTTCATTTGGCAGTTCATAACACGAGCTCCAGGATTGACTACTTTTTCATTTCTGCACGGGGTCCACTGGTGAACGACTCTTGCTGTATCCTTCCAAGAACGTTATCCGATCACTCCCCGATATGCCTTAATCTCATTTTAGCCAACTCTAAATCCCCATTACAGCGCTGGCGCTTCAAAAACGGATCCATGCAGGATGAGGTATTTGCAGCCGAGCTGAGAGAAGAAATCGCCAAGTTCTTGGAAGTGAACACAGGATCGGTCTCCTCCCCCGGCACAGTCTGGGAAAGGCTGAAATGTTTCACTAGGGGGATCTGCCTCGCTAAGGAGAATGGTATTCTTAAGCTCATCAGGCGTGAGCTGGTAACCAGCGAAAGGCGCCTTAAGGACCTGGAACGACAAATCACAAGTACAGGCGACCCCAAAATAAAAGCGGCTTTGAAAGAGGAACTTCAGATCTTTAATAACACAGCGGAACGAGAAATAACATTTCTAGCCCGTAACAACCAAATCAGGCAATATGGTGAAGGCCAAAAACCCGGCGCCCTTCTGGCAAACCTGATAAGAGCAGATAACAAGCTCCCCCTATAGTAGGTGTTTGCTCCAAACAAGGCAAGATGATCCACACAGACAAAGAAATGGCTGAAGAATTCAGGCTCTTCTACCAAGACCTTTACAGCACAAAGCATAACAGTGACTCAAACTCTATACTGGAGTACCTCGAAGATACAGTGCTGTACTGGGTCGAGAGTCATCTGCGGGAACCACTCAATGAATTGATCACGCCAGAGGAGATCATAGAAGTCATCAAGACCCTCCCAAACTCCAAAGCACCTGGACCAGGAGGCCTAACGGGGGAATTTTATAAAGCATTTGCGGTTACCCTTGCCCCCTCCTAGCGGCAGTATATGAGGAGGCACTTGAAAAGAAGACACTTCCCCCATCCCTCTGTGCCGCTAACATCATCCTTTTACACAAACCCGGCAAGCCTCCAGAAGACTGTGCATCCTATCGTCCCATCTCCCTGCTTAACCTGCACAATAAAATTCTAGCAAAGATACTTGCGAACAGGTTGATGCACTAATGCCCACCTTGGTCCTCGCAGATCAGGCGGGGTTCATTCCGGGTCGCAACATGTCCTTTGGAATAAGAAGAATGTTCGGCGTCATTGCAGCACTGGATATCGCTCAGCAGGCTGTCGTGGTTCTTCTCGATGCCGAGAAGGCATTTGATTCGGTGGAGTGGCCTTTCCTGTTCGAGGTGCTTACCAGGATGGGACTGGGTGCCCGATTCATCAAGCTAGTGTCCCTGCTCTACACCAATCCACAAGCTAACATCATCGTGGGAACAGCGAAATCGGCCCCTGTGGAATTACACCGCAGAACAAGACAGGGTTGCCCACTTTCGGCACTGATTTTTGCCCTAATAATGGAGCCCTTGACGTCCAACCTCAGGGAACTGAAGCAACAGAGAGGACTTAACATAGGACCACACAAGCTCATCACATCCCTATATGCAGATGACGTAGCGCTGTTTGTGCGCGACCCCGAAGAAATTCTAAATCCAGTAATGAGAGAAGTCATTAAATTCGGAGCAGCCTCAGGTTTAAAAATCAACCAGTCAAAATCCATCATACTCCCATTGAATCCATCGACCAGGGCGTTTGCAGACGACTTTCAGTTCACATGGAAAAGATCCAAGGTCCGGTACCTAGGGATTCAGCTGGCACTGACTCATCAAGAGGTGTTCCGGGACAATTACGAAGAAGTCACCAAATCCTTGCAAGATAAAGTGGCACGATGGAAGTCTCTGCCACTGACTCTCTGGGGAAGAGCCTCCCTAGTCAATATGGTGATACTTCTGAAACTACTGTACTTATTCACGAACATTCCCATACTATTGCCACAATCGTATCTGAAAAGATTGAAAAGCTTGGTTCTTGAATTAATTTGGGCGGGTAAAACGGCCAAAATGGCGCACTCAACACTATGTCTTCCAGTGACGAGCGGGGGACTAGCCGTTCCAGATCTGGAGAAATACTTCTGGGCGGCACAAGCACAGTTCCTCAGTCATTGGTACGGCACAAAACCAGTCAGACCCCACGTGCAAGTGGAACGAGCTATGGCGACACCCAACCTGTTGAGTGCTGTTGTATTCGGCCAGACACCGGTCCCCAATAGCACCATGAATGTGATGTTCGCGACGTACAAGATTTGGAAAACGCTCGCCCAAAAATATGGAGTGCAAACACGGTACTCTCCCCTTCTTCCTGCGAAATTCATACCAGGGTTGCCGCTGACATCCGAGAAAGTTTACCACCAATGGGTTGCAAAGCTCCACATAAACTCCCTGGGAGATTTCTTCATTGAGGACAGTTTCATAACCCCGCAACAGGTCAGACAGAGGGGCGGCAATACCGCACTTGACACTTTCATCTATTTTAGGACTCGATACACTTTGCAAGCAAGCCTACCTGACTTCCCAAAGCAACCACAAACCTGGCAGTTACTCCATAACACAATACAAGCACAGGGAGAAGGCAGACTGGTATCGCAGATCTACAAATCTATTATCACCGACACGACCACCAGCGACTCTCGTGCAAAAACCAGATGGGAAAAGTCCCTACGTACATTCATCCGTGAAGAAGACTGGATCTTCATTTTGAGACAAACGCAGAAGATAGCTCTCAACTCCCGCTTTAAACTAATCCATTTTAATTTCCTTCACCAAACCTACTACACACCTGCGAAAGCAAACAAACAACATCCAGAGGCTTCTGCAAAATGTGAAAGATGTGGTTCACCCTCGGCAGACTTTGTGCATCTCGCATGGGACTGCCCCAAACTGTCCCTATTCTGGAGCCAAGTTATGGAGACAACAGCCACAATAGTGGGAGAAACCGTGCAGCCTGCCCAGACAGCAGCCCTGCTTGGTATGACGAGGCTCATGTCAGCACCAATAAGAAAACTTGCTGGCCTGCTGTTGACTCTTGCTCCGAGGCGGATTGACATGGCCTGGGGCCGTGCCCCCCCCCCCACGGTCGCCGCCTGGCGTAAGGACATTCTGCACTGCCAAGATGTTGAAACAGACTTCATTAAGCTGTTGCCCCTCCACGCCCGGCCGCCAGACATCTGGGGCCCCCCTGGTAACTTTTCTGATGAATGAAGCAGAGAATGCCCCGTCCCCCCCAGAAATCGACAGTTAGTAGAGGAGGCCATATTCGGCAATCTATTTAGCTTAATACCTCCACCCCACTGAGACACTGAACTGGGGCGTTGCAATGCGCAACACTATGTGCACTGAACTTCGGAGCGGGATATCGGGAGGTTGGGGGGGAGGGATGGATCTGTGGGATTTGGCGCAAGTTAAGTTCACCCTAATGTGGGTGTGTAGTTGTACTGTGTTGGCATAAAAGTTAAAAATAAAGGTTTTTAAAAAAATACAGGAGGAATAATAGGCTCTTTAGACAAAGAGCCTTGTTTTTAGGGCCTTGCGGAAGGCGGCATGGGACTCGATAGATCTAATCTGGTCTGGGAGTTTGTTCCAAGGAGTGGCGGCCATAGTTGGGAAGCTAGATCCTCCAGCACACACTCTGCGTGAGTGAGGTACTGTGATGTGGTTAGCATATGCAGTTCTTGCAGGTCTGGAGGCTGTTTGTCTGGAGATCCTTTGCGTAAGGTATCTGGGGGTGAGGCCATGAATACATTTGTGGGTTAGGGCTAGTGTTTTGAAGACGACCCTTTCCTTAATAGGTAGCCAATGTGCCTGTCTTCTGATCGTGGAGATGTGTTCTCTGCGTGAAAGGCCAGTGGCTGCCCTTAAGGGCATTTTTACTCATGCATTCATCTTATTTCCATGTGAACATGTGAGTAACTGTCTAACCTGTGTCTGACATGTCAATGAGACAGGAGGAGAAGGAGGACAAGCCACACAGCTCTTGAATAAGAGTAGGGTAGAGACTGTAGGAGAATCCTGGTAAATGCCAATAATTAAATCTGCATCCCAAGGCCCTGCCTCATATAGTTGTTAAGATCCATTTTCAATAAGACATTCTGAATGAGTCAAAAGTGTTATGCAAAAATCGTAATTAGATCTCATAAATACACGTTATTATTGCATAGGTATAAACATTTGATGATAGGTATACAAATGTGATTGTAGATACACAAAATATGATGAAGAAAATGTAAAATCTATTGATGAATTGATGAAAAACAATCTCTGGTTGATTTGGCGACGAAAGCCAACAGCAGTAACATTCTGGAATATATGAAGGAACACAAGAGTAAACCTAAGTGTGGACATGCAAATCCAGATTACAATATAGTTAGACAATACATGTTAGTTAAATGCAATGCAGTGCTATTTTATAAAATTGAACGTGCCGTATTGGCATACCACTCAACGAACGGGCATGTAGAATATGTGGGCACAAAATCCCACCAGCGACCTTGCGAGCGATAAAAGATGCTGTTGATCCATATCTTTCGAAGACAGCAGTGCTCTGCATATACTGCAACACACCACTCTGCAGGGGGGAGCAATTTCAAAGTGCTTTTGAAGCTGTAATCAAGGAGCATGAAAAGTGCTGCCCCCTACCTTAGATGTAACGCACGCGCAACATCTTCCCCTGTCCACCAGCCCCATATTTGTGGTTGGTGCCTCTTCTCTCATTTCCCTCCCCACCTTACTTTCTAACCTCTCCTGCAAAGAAAACAAAAAAAACAAAGAAAAGGGTTCCTTTAGAAACCACCTTTCAAAGTTAAACAATAGAACTACATAAAATAATCTTATAGATTCCATCTTCTTTACATTCCCCAGTAAAGTATTTAGACTCAATAAGATTCTCCAACAACTGCATTAGCATTTTCTATTATACAAATGGCAATAATGGACAATTGTACACTAGAGAAAAAAAGGGCAGAAACAACATTTTCTGTCCCAAATATGTTTCTCTAGCATACAATAAGGACCATAATCGATGGACCTTTATAACTATTCGTGGTCTCCACAGTCCCCTTTCCAGGCCATGAATCATTATAAGAACTGAATGGCACAACCACACCATGGCACAGGACATCCCTTCTACCCTTTTTAATGTAATATTTTGAACTCTCTCTCAATGCCTTCTTTCAAACAGTCACACATCCATCCACTGATCACTTCCAAAAACTGTACATATAACCATATGATCATATTAAGCTTCCACACACCAACTGCCACTTAACAATCTTCTACAAATATTTTGCAACTACATTTCCCTTACTTATACAAAACAATTGCACACACTGCTCCTATATAAGCACATATGCATTGTGCAGTGAGAGAAGTGCATAAATAGAAGGGGTAATATAGATGGGAAGTGCTCATGAGAACCCAGGAGGGAAATGCCAAGTGATGGCAAGGTGGGTCGCCACTGGGTAAGTACTGGAGCAGACTTGTCCCAAGGTTGGGATGCATTTTAACCGTAACGTCCCTTTAACAAAGTTTTTCTGTCAATTGTATAGGTTTTATAAGTGAAAATATTTCATAATGTTACATCACTGTGCATATGTTATTGATAATTCCTCTTTTCATATATATATATATATATATATATCAAAGAACTATAAACCTCCTTTAAGGAACATATTATTTGCACACCTACTTATGTATGTCGTTATCAGCAGCGCATGCTGCAGATGCAAATCATCGCTCAATTGCTCGACCATGACCTCAACCCGACCAAACCACCCCTATTATTCACTGCACCCACCTTGAATGCTAGCTCAGGGTCCACTGTACCCTAATAATGTGACCAATGGCCAGTGCTCATAGCTTGCAGCCATGGCCAGTCTCCAAATCCATGGGGCATGGGCTTCGGCCATGCCGCATCCCCCAACAAGCAAATCACAGTAGACTGTTGCATTTGCCGAGGGCCAGGCCCACTACCCAGACACCAAATTTATATCACTAGTTTTTGTAGTTATATTCTTACACTTTGGAAAAATAAAACACAAGACATATTTCCAAAAGCATGCTTTCAGGTCATTTCTGATACTCGTCACGCAAGTTTGTTATAATCTATTCCACCACTTCAGGCTGCAACCGCAAGCAGAATATTTTTCCCATTCAAACCTACCACTTCGGTCAGTTATATCAATGTCTACTTACATTTTCACACTTTCAAAAAAAGAAAACTCAGGACATATTTACAAAACCATACTTTGAAGTTCTTGCAGATCCTCCTTGTGCATATTTTCTGCAATCCCATCCAGCACTTCAATCTGTATCCACGAGCAGAATTTGATTCCTATTCAAACCTATCCCGATTTTGAAAAACCTTGCCACATAGCCGGTTCCTGCTGGTCATGCCCACTTTTACCCCATGCCCAGTCCTTCATGGTCATGACCACAGGCTATACCTCAGTGACCAAATGTATATCATTATTTTTTGTATCTACGATATAATACTTTAAAAAAAAATAAAACACGGGCACATTTGCAAACATTTTGTTACAATGTATTGCTCAACTTAACGTCCCTGCTTTTTCCTTGAATTTCGAAGGTTTGGTTACAATGTATTGCTCACCTTAATGTCCCTTCAACTAAAGTTTGTTCCTTGAATTTCAAGGGTTTTGTTATTCCATAGATTTTTAGAATGCTTCCAGACCACTAGCATGGTCTTCGGCCATGGTCAGTGGGCATGGCCTTTGGTCGTGACCACTGTCAAATTTAAAATGCTACCAGACCACTAGCCATAGCTTTAGAATGGCAGGCAATGCACAGTGAGATTAAATTATTTGCCATGGAGCACACACTTTGGTTAAGCAGCGTGCTCCAAGCGGTACACCCCTTTTTGGCGCCATCATTTTGGCATGGGCCGATTTGGCGTAGGCACTCCTCCTCAGCACCCATTTTGGTGCACCCTTTTCAGTGCGAAAGCCATTCCTGTGCTGTTATTTTGGCGCAAGGGATGTTTAGAAGTGGCTCACATTGCAGCCACATCTAAACGTCTTCATGCCAAATAAGATCACAGGACTGTGCTGCAACAAACCGTGCCACTTCACAGTTGCATTGCTTTTCTTTTGAGTTTCAAAGAATGTCCTGTTTGTGCTGGCTCACGTGCAATCGAAGCCGCACAAATATTATTAATCCATTGGTAGTGCAGCTAAAAAGACCTTCTTAAAATCATGCAGTGACTGGGTGAACATTTGCATGAAGGAGGCCATATGTATCAAAGGCATGCCTGTTAGACTACATAGTCCAGAATACAGAGTGTTTACCAAAATATACTGTTTCAAATTTTTAAAAAAAGTATTGATCCCTGGTCTGCCAGAGTTCAAGGACCAGCATTCAACCACTACGCCACAATGGTTTAGTGCTCCAAGGTGCAAACTTTTCATACTTAGCCTACAATTTACAGGGTAATTCATATATTTCTGCACAGAGGCAGCGTGCGCCAGCCGTGTGCGCTAAACAGCATTCTGGCGCACCGCGTATTCATGGAATATCAAAGCCATTTTGAGCGCTGGCGCAGAGAACATCCCGCAGCACCAGTTACACCCCCAAGAACGCCCCTTGTGCAAGGATAAGGCATTGAAATCCCCAATGCAGCGCAAAGGGCCGCGCTAACCCTGTACCAGTTCACAGGGCCAGTACAGTGCATATGGGGGGAGTTTCACACGCGATAGGCCTTTTGCTAGCGGGGTACGTGTATTCTGAGGGGTGCGCGGGGAGTATCACACGCGATAGGCCTTGTGCGAGCGGGGTACGTGTATATTGGGGGTGCGCGGGAAGTTTCACGCGCAATAGGCCTTGGGTGAGCGGGGTATGTGTATTTTGGGGTGCGCGTGCAGTTTCCCATGCGATTTCGCTGGTCGAGCTGGGTACGTGTATTACTGGGGGTGCGCGGGGAGTATCACACGCGATAGGCCTTGTGCAAGCGGGGTATGTGTATCTTGGGGGTGTGTGGGAAGTTTCACACGCGATAGGCCTTGGGCGAGCGGGGTATGTGTATCTTCGGGGTGCGCCGGAAGTTTCACACGCGATAGGCCTTGTGCGAGCGGGGTACGTGTATTTCTGGGGGTGCGTGGGGTGTTTCACACGCGATTTTGCTGGGCGAGCGCGGTACGTGTATTACTGGGGGTGCGCAGGGAGTATCACACGCGATAGGCCTTGTGCGAGCGGGGCACGTGTATTCTGAGGGGTGCGCATGGAGTTTCACATGCGATTTCGCTGGGCGAGCGGCGTACGTGTATTACTGGGGGTGCGCAGGGAGTATCACACACGATAGACCTTGTGCGAGCAGGTTATGTGTATTTCTGAGGGTGCGCGGGGAGTTTCACATGCGATTTCGCTGGGCGAGTGGGGTACGTGTATTCTGAGGGGTGCGCGTGGAGTTTCACATGCGATTTCGCTGGGTGAGAGGGGAACGTGTATTACTGGGGGTGTGCGGGGAGTATCACACGCGATAGGCCTTGTGCGACCGGGGTACATGTATTTCTGGGGGTGCAGAGGGAGTTTCAAAGGCGATTTCGCTGGGCGAGCGGGGTCCGTGTATTCTGAGGGGTGCGCGTGGAGTTTCACATGCGATTTCGCTGGGCGAGTGGGGCACGTGTATTACTGGGGGTGCGCGGGGAGTATCACATGCGCTAGGCCTTGTGCGACCGGGGTACATGTATCTTGGGGGTGCGCAGGAAGTTTCACACGCGAATTGGCAGTGTGAGTCCTCCCAGATGTTCCCTCTCCCCCCTCCCCAGGCCCTGCATCCAGCCCACACCACAGGGGACTACCCCCAGCCAGCCCACATGTCACCATGCACCAGTGAGCACCGACTCATGTCCCCCTGCACCCCAACCCACCCAACAATGATGGGCACCTGCCAGCAGGCCCCGACACATGTTCCCCTGCACCCCCACCCACCCAGCAGTGATGGGCACCTGCCAGCAGGCCCTGACTCATGTCCCCCTGCACCCCCACCCACCCAGCAGTGACAGGCACCTGCCAGCAGGCCCTGACACATGTTCCCCTGCACCCCCACCCACCCAGCAGTGACGGGCACCTGCCAGCAGGCCCCGATGTCCCCCTATACCCCCACCCACCCAGCAGTGACGGGCACCTGCCAGCAGGCCCGACACATGTTACCCTGCACCCCCACCCACCCAGCAGTGACGGGCACCTACCAGCAGGCCCCGACTCATGTCCCCCTGCACCCCCACCCACCAGTGAAGGGCACCTGGCAGCAGGCCCCGACTCATGTCCCCCTGCACCCCCACCCATCCAGCAGTGATGGGCACCTGCCAGCATGCCCCGGCACATGTCCCCCCCAACACGTCTTCATGATACACATCATGGCCCTCATGGCCACCCAAATCCCACTGCACGCCACCCCTGCCCAAAGACCCAACCAAGTATTACATCCACCCCACATTGAAATGCCCATTACATGATACAACCCAAATGGCATGAATGTACATCAACACATGTCCGTCACACACACACAATGGGTGCCAGGGAATGTGAAAACCCACATCATGACATGCATGAAACCAATGAGAGAATACCACACATTGAAGTATGAAACAAAAATGCATTCAACACAAAATGAAGTGAATCAAATGAAAACACACAATAATGGAAATAAGAAATAAATGCAGCATGTCCCAAAATGAAAAAAATATGAAATCAGAATCCAAATAAATCCAAATGAAAATGTGTCCAAAGTCTCCGTCCAACAAAGCAAATCCAAAGGGAAAGAAATAAGTAAAATCCATTGCTCGATGGAGAAAAAAAATAAAATGATGATAAATGCACTGTTCAACTATATACAAATAACAAATCCAGGGTCCATGAGCCCAACCATTGAAATCAAACCTACAAAAAAAACGACCTAATAAAGAACTATCTACAAAAAGGTGGGGCATAGTCCAAGCGCCCCAAATGAAAGAAAAACATAAATGAAACCTAACACTAACTAACTACATACAATGGCGGCGGGCAAGTCCTACGGCTCACTTGCCGTTTTCCCGGGCCAGGGCATCATCGAACTCCTGTTCTATGTCCTGGAGGCGGGCCTGTTCCATGGCCCTGAGGTTTCACAGGGATAACGCCATGTCCAACTCCAACTTCATGCGAATTGCCTCGAGGCACTCGGCCTGCACAGGTGCACAGAGTTCTCCGCCCTGACCATAGTGAGCCGTGCCTCTTCCGCCCGCCGCTGCTCCGCATCTATGTGCTGCCCAACTGCTGCCACACGGAAGACTCTCCCAACCCAGGGTCCTCCTGTCCTCTGGCCGATGCCTGCCCCTCTGATGTTGATGGCCCCGAGCCATCATCGCTCCCACCTTGAGCCTGCTGCTGCCGTGCCTGTGCCCTGCCTCTTGATGCCTGCACATCCTCCTGCTGGGGTGCAGTTGTTGGGGTGACCACCCCTGCTGGACCTCCGACTACCGACTGTGGCAGGGATTTGTCCTCCACTAGACTGGCCGCTGGGTCAGAGGCAGCTCCACAGGGTACCCAGGTGATACATGGGCCGGAAGATGGCACGGAGGACGACTGGCGCATAGGGGGTTCAGGTGAGGATGGGGTCAGTACAAGGTTCAGCACACGGAGGAATCCAGCACTGGTGACCCGTCCTAGTAGGTCGACGCGGTCAAAGAGGCATCCGAGATGACGTGCAGTGTCTTCATGAAAACACTGCAGGTCATCTCGCATGCCCCGTTGACGCAACGCCATCCCAGCCAAGACAGGCTCAATAAGTTATCGGATTGCCACGTCCGCAGGCAGAGGAAGGCCAGTTGTTGTGTGCTCATCCCCTCCCTGAAAACGGGTCTGGACATAGGCATCCCTGCTGGTGCCGGATGATGCAGTCACAGGATCGGGGACAGGATTACACACAGGCACCTCCGCGGTGGCCTGTGCTGCCACCTGACCCTGCCCCTCGACTGCACCACTAGAACCAGTGGAATCCCCCCTCCAGACCCCGTGTGTGCCCCTTCCACGGACTCCTCCTCAACCAAACCCCCCACCAACCTGGATGACATCTTCCTCCATCGGACCCTGTGGGGTCTCAGCTGCCCCTTCTGCTGCTGAGGAGTCCACCTCCAACCTCCGCCTCTTGGACCTACCCTCGGCAGCTGCAGCCACGGACGCGGCACCAGACTTCTCACTCCCCGATGAGATGACAACATGGGAGGAGGGCTGGGCCTTGCGTCTCCGGCTGGCGGTGCGATCCCTGCCGCTTTGCTCCACAGCACCGTCTCCGCCCTCTTCATCAGTTGACGCTGCAGACAGGGAGAGATAGAACACAGGCATCAGGGCACTGTACAATGGTCTGATAAACACATGACAGTTGTACATGAGTGGCAGTGTCAAACTTCAGACATGGCATCACACTCCACAACACACATGTCATTTGAACTCACACACATGAGCACATCAGGAATGTTGCACCAGCCAGCACCATCCATGCACAAACAACAGCATGAGCAGCCGAAGGTGAGCCTCACTTCACATGCAACACGGGGAGTGCAGAACACATGCCACCAGACATACATGCATCTGTACATCTCCACCACCTGTCGCAGTGATAAGATCGCCATCCATGTCACATCTGGCAATCAGCCTCCTACATGTCACTGTCACATGCATCCATAGTGTATCACAGTTGCACACTTGTCAAATAAACACACATGCACATGTACATAGTGCTGATACATGGAGGTGGAACCACCATCCATGTGTGACACCATAACCATGCCACTGTACATACACAGAAATGTAAAAATGTGTGCACCCACACCTGCATTTGGCCAGCATGCTTACCAACACATACACCATCGATGTGTCTCACACATGAGAGGACTTAAATGCTGCAGGCTCATTTCCCTGTACATACACATGCATACATGACCCTACACAGACATATGTACAACCTGTATACTCCTGCCACACCTCAACATGCACAGCATCCAATCAGTACGCATGTACACTTACCGCTCGACTCCAGACAGGTCTGCCTCTCAAGGACCTGGAGGTGGAGTGCTGGGCGTATACGTTCCAGGACCCTCATCTGGTTGTTGGTTAGGCGGACCGGGCACCCATAGGCATCCGCTGCCTTCAAAAGGCACCAGCGCTTCCGGACGTGCTGAATGTCGCGGACTGCCACCCCCTCCACGTTGATGGCAGTCACGCTGTCCATCCAGATCCTCTTCCGTCATTCATTGTCGGCGCATGAACTTCCAAAGAGGACATCATACTGCCCCAGGACTTGCTCCACCAGGATACCAACTTCACTGGCACTGAAGCTCGTAGACCTCTGCCTCTCTGGCTGGGGGTTGCCAGTGGTGCCAAATGGTGTTGTATCCGACATGGCAACCCCAGAGGCAGGTGTGGGTGGGCAACTGGGTCCTGGGGCTGGGCTGTGGAGTAATGGTATACCAGTCGGGAGTCTTCTGTTCCAGCAGGGGTAGTCACAGCAACTGCACCCCTGCAGATGGCTGACGTGCAGGTACCAAACAGCAGGGCACGTGGGCAGCAGGCAGTAGCAGATGGCAGGTGGGAGCGTGCTCGGGGCTCTGGGGGGGCAGGAAAATGGCCTTCTGGGCAGGAGCGTGGTCTTCCGTGTGTTGTTGCGTGGCCAGCTTGATACAGAGTGATTTGGCACGTGAAAAAACTGTACGTCTGCGTGTAATTCGAGGAAAGGCCCTTAGCGTGTAAGCGCGTCTGTGATGTGACGCGCAAGGGTGTTTCCTTCAACACGGGTGCATGTTGATTGTACACGTGCAAAAACTGCACGTCTGGGTGTCACTGTGTGCAATTGGAGGAAAGGGCCTTAGCGCGTACGTGCGTAAGTGACGTTGCACGTGTGGGCTGGCTTAAAAGGTACGTGTAGGACGCCATTTTCTTGTACGTGCTTTTTGTGGAGAGCGAGCGGGTGATTCTTGTACTTCTTGTCGGTTCACAGGTGATAACTTCACAATGGTTCCAGTTCGTCCTCCCTGTTTACTCAGACAGTGTTCAATTCTTCTTTTGGCGGGGGTGTTGACAACGTGCACACATGCGTCTTTTTCACGTTCTTTTTCCAGGAAGACGGTGAGTCGCGCACGTATTTTCCAACTGTGGTTGCCCTTGTGTGTCACGTACCCCATTCAGGGGTCATTGTAGGCTGCGTGTACCACACGTATGCTTATTTTTGTGTTTCTGGATGCCACAGCGTAGTGCGGGTTCATTTTTCCACGCACGTGGTCTACCAGGGGTTGCATGCACGTTAAATATTGTTTTCGGGGTGCCTGTACGTTGCATGACCCGTCATCTTCCCACAGGGGTCACAGACAGCCTTGCTAGAGCACTAGGGTATGAATTCCATCTAGTACCCTACCCCTTTCACCCCAATTGCCCAGGACAATTGTTTACTGCAACTCCCATACGCACAACAACATCAGTGCCATGGTTGGGAGGCGACCAAGCAGTAAGGGAGGCAAAGGTAGCCGACCTCAAAGAGGTGGGTGCGGTAGGGGATGTGGCCAGGATGTGCAGGGTGGCCCAAGAGGCCAGTGTGTGGAGGACCAATCAGGGACACCTATGCCCCGCAATGGTTCGGGGAGATGTAGCTGACACCATCCCAGCTCAGCCCTTTTTAAACCGGCCCATATTGTCAACAGAACCGGCACAGGAGGACTCCCAGGCTGACTTCCGTGTCACCAAGTCTAAGCCACGTGTGGCGGTGAAAGTTGCTGTCACCAGGCCACGTGGATCTGGGGCACCAATGTCATCTGCTGCCCCAAGTAGCCAGCATGACGAGGCTGCAGGGGCTGCTGCAGCTCAATACACCCCAGCTCTGAGTCTCCCAGCCAGGACAGTGTCGGTCCAAGTCCATCACACCGAGGTTGGTCCTGCCAACATCACCCAGCAGCCAATGTCTGCAGTGAGACCTTTGGTCATCGTGCCTTTGGCAACTTCCAGTGCCCAGTACACCTGCGCTTCTGCCCCTACCAACCCGAGTGGTGTAAGCCACTCAGGGTCTGCACTACCTTCCAAGAGGAAGAAGGGTGCTCTTGCAGTACAGGCTGGGACCCAAGACACGGCTACCCACTCCGGCACGTCAAGGAAGCCTAGTTTCAATGATGCAGAACTAGATGCACTTGTGGGCTATGTGTTGGCCAATGGCCGCAAAATGGTGGTGACTGCAGGGTGCAAGACTACGACTGCTCAACGTAGGGCCCACTGGCAGACCATCGCGGACCACATTAGTTCCCTTGGATTTGTGAAGCGCACAGCTGATGATTGCTCTAAGTGCTGGAATGACCTGAATCGCAGAGCAAAGAACAAGCTGGCTTCAAATCATGCCTCTACTCTGGTGACTGGCAGTGGGTCTCCACCAGAGGAGGAACAACTCACTAAACATGAGTCTGTCGCTGGAGCATTCATCACAGAGGATCAGATCCAAGGCGTGGAAGACCTACCAGATCTTGAAGCAATGTCTGGTGAGTGACCATGCATGTGTGTGCAATCCATTTGTATGTTGCTTGAGTGATGTGTTCTGACCGAGTGCCAGATGAGGCTGTCTAGTCATGACTGCTATGGGTCACCCATGTGGACCCTCAAAACCATTCCCCGGCCTTGTGTTTCCGTTTCACAGTATCCCTTCTGACCACAGGTCATTTTTTGCACATGATTAATCCACTTGACCTTCAGCTGTCCTCTTGCCACAACATTGTTCATACTGTTTTCCTCTTCATTCAGCCTGATTAATGAAATGATTAGCACATTTACCAGACATTTTTGTGGCCTACTGTCCTTAATGTGACATACATCTGTCATAGATTACACCACACAATGGCCCACATTTCTTGACATATTAGGGGAAAAATTTCTACAATCAGGCTGATTGAGTAATGTGCACCTACACATGGCCTGCACACTATCATTTTGGGGCCCTGTTTGAATGTTGAACATGACAATTTTATCCTCTCATGTTGATGTGACCAACCATTGATGTATCCATGTGCCTGCCATCACTGCATCAGTGAACACTGGCTTTGTTGCAGCATGTGGCACATGCGTGTTTTCTCACTCTTTTTTACATGTTTTATTTCATGATGTCCATCTCACATGGATGGGTGACTGTACTGATTTACTACCATCTGGGTGTCCTTGTCAAATCTGCCATGGCTATGGTACGTGCCGTCTGTGTGCTGGCATGTGTCATGTATGTGGATTTTCCATGCCACACACAGGCTAATGTTTGATGCTAGTGCTTTCCAGCATGCAGCACATGTGTTGGTTTTCCATCTTGCAGCCATCAGTGTGTGCTTTTTGCCTCCCCTTCCAACTCATTGACAGTGCATGCATGCCAGAGTTATTGTCATGTGGGACATGTGTCATTTATGTACTGGATCTCTGCCTCGTCATGCTTATGTGTGTGTGCTATGGTGCTCATACCTGTTTCCATTTGTTATCTTTCATGTTTTTGCAGATGATGAGGCACTTGATGCTGTTGAGGAGGAGGAGATGAGGCAGACCCGGGAGGACTCACAGCCACAACCGGGCACCAGTGGAGGACGTGGGGTGGTGGTGGGTGAAAACCCATTACTCCTACAGACTATACTGTCCATGGGTGTCTCTGGGTACACCTCCGGAGACCTCTATGAATCAGGTGCTGAATCGGACATTGAGACATATGTGCCATTGGGGGTGAGTGTTTCTGGCAGGGATGCTGTTCTGTCCAACCCACCTGCACCGGGGGTAGACCCCTCTATGGGAATTTCAGTGTTGGAAAGTCTGCCTGTGGTGGTTACGGATGCAGGTCACACTCCACAATATTTGCTCCTGTTCCTGGGCCAGCAGATCAAAGGAGGAATGCAGTCCTGCAGCCTCAGGCAGTGCCAGCACAGCAAGGTGCACATCACCTTGCCCCAACCAGGTGTTGTGCCCGCCAACGCGGTAGCCGTGCGTCACCAGGCAATACTGTGTGGGAGAACTCCATCTACACTATAGCAGCACAACAGGGGGCATCGTGTGAAATGATGGCTCAGGCAATGGATAGGGTGGCCACTTCCATTCTCCCTCCTGAAAGGCATGTGGAGCTCCAGCAGCAGGCAACAGACTCCATTTGCCACAGGGAGGACATGTTGGCGTCCGACAGGGGCCGACGGGCTGGACTGGAGACTCTGTGCACAGCCATATCTGTAGAGTCTTAGGCCCACAGGGAAGCCCTCAGGTTAGAACACAGGTCCCTCAGAGATACTCTGGGTGAACTTGCGGTGTCCCGGAGTACAAGGGCAGAACAGCAGCTGGAGCAGCTGACACGTACACTCTCAGCTGAGCTCCAGGCAGCCCGTCAGGAGATCCAGGCATCACGCGAGGCCATGCAGGCAGAAATGCGTGCTGCCTGTGAGGTGCAGCATGGGGATCTCCATACCATCATCCTGCAGAACTAAACCTTTCACACCCGCATGCTTGCTGCCATGGAGGAGCATGCCAGGGCTTTGCGTGGTCTGCCTCCCATATCACGGCCACCTTCTGATGTACCACCACAGGGTGATGACAGCGACTGCAGTTCTCCCACTGTAGCGTAGCCGTGCAGGCCATGAGCTCATGGATGTATTTTTGTTTTTCTCAACATCCACGCATGTGGGTGTTGGGGGGCACCCTGTACCTCGTCCCTCCTGGATGGCCTCCCCCCCGGTCCACACATGGCCATTTTTGATTTTTTCTTTTTTTTTTAAATATATTTTTTTTTACAGTGTGTTTTGTGTGGCTCCCGTAGGCATCCAATGTGTATTCCAGCTGGGCACTTGCAGGCTTGTCCTGTCTTTGGATTAGATGCTTGGGTTCCTGACACACACAGCCTTCCTGCTTCCCCTTTCCATGGAATTGCAAAGGGTGTGACCAAGTGACAGTAACTTACACAGTGACATTGGGCTCCCATAAATTGTGTGGACAGTCTGTAGTAAAAACTGTGTATACTTCCCTAGTGGGTATTGTTGTAGAAATCTCCACTCCCTGGTGGATTTATGTATGGTTCTACATCCCTGACTTTTTCCTCATATACATGTACCTTCTTCATGTCTTAACAAGCCCATCTACTTTGCAGATGCAGTTCATGTTGTATGCAGTTCACTGATACATTTGCCTTCCAGCAACAATCTGCAGTTGGAAGGGGTCGATGTGCTGCCTTAGTCAGGTTGTGACACTTGCACTACTTTTATTTTTTATTGTAATATATTGCCAATGTTTGATCATGTACTGATTTTTTCTCTTGCTGGTAAGTATTTGTTCATGTGTGTTCTTTTTCTATTCATTATTGAGAGCAAATTGTCTGTGGCCTGTTTTCATTTAGGACATTGCACTTTGTGACACTTGTGTCATGTGTTGTGCATTCATTTGGTTGCTTTCACATTGCATGCCATGCCATGGTTTGTTGGGGAGGTGTTGGGTGACATGCCACTATTTTGATGTGGTATTTTGCAAGGGGGTAGTCCTTCATGCTGCATGAATGTGTGCCTTTTTGTGACACAGCATTGGGTGTCTTTGAGTAGCTAGGGATGCACACAATGTGGCACTTCCAGGTGAACAATCTCAGGCTGGTATGGTTGTGACAGTTGACTGTCCCTTTTGTCATCATCATTGATTGTGAGCTAATATGTGCCAGGCCTGTGTGCACTCCACAGGGGTGGGATTTTAGGTGAAGTAATTTGCCACAAGCTGGGTCCAGGCTGCCTCACCACGTGCCCTTTCACCTCCCATGCGCAGCGGCCCTGCATGGGGTTGGGGATGTGGGGGCACCACCATGTCCACTGGCACGCCCCGCCGGGTTGCAACGTTGTGCAGGACAAATGCTGCCTCTATGATCCAGCACACTACCTGGGGCGCATATAGCAGCTGCCCACCAGAGCGGTTAAGGGAGCGAAAGAGTGACTTGAGCACTCCGAATGTGCGCTCCACTATGCCCCGGGTTGCAATATGGGCTGTGTTGTATCTTACCTCGGTGATGTGGTGGGGTTCCGAATTGGCGTCATCATGTAGGTGCTCAGAGGGTAGGCACTGTCCCCTGGGGAGGTGATAATGGTTGTCATTCGTGGGGTTTTCCCATTTCTCAGTTTGTGACATGCATGCATGTGCAGAGGCATTTATACTCACCAATTAGCCATGTGTTGCCATGCCGGCCAACTTCCAGGTCCCGGTTTAGGGATGACATTCTGAATATGAAACTATCATGGCTGGACCCTGGATAGTTGGCATATACTGAGGTGATGATTCCCTTGGCATCACATACAACCCTGGCTGGACGTAGAGCCACATGGGTGCAATCAATGGCACTTAGGACTTTGGGGAAGTGTGCCACCCCGTAAAATTGCTGGACAACAGCCTGCCTTTCTGCAGGTGTTCTGGACATGTATATGTGCCTGCGGACTGAAGGGCGTGCAGTCATGATGGCCAAGACCTGGTGTAGGCAGCGTGACTGCGTGGCCTGTGACACCCACCCCTCCCCCACTATGGCACTTGTCTGCTGAAATGAACCAGTAGCCAAGAAGTGCAGTACATTGAGTACCTTTTCCAAGGGGGTCAGTGCTTGCGAGCACAGGGTGGGTGATGTGAGGTCATCCTCCCACTCCCTCACCAGGTCTAGGATTATGTGTGGTGGAAACCTGTACCTCTCATACACCTGGTCATCAGGCATCCCAAAAAGGCTGGTCCTGGGTAAAAAAATGCGAGGCCTGGCTATCCTCCTCCTCCTGCGGTGTCCCACGACCACTGCTGCGAGGAACGGCATATTCATCGTAGCTTCTGAGCTTGTTTGTTGTTTGCGTGCACTTTTATGCTGCGCGGGGCTGCTTACGCCTGCTTCCTGCTGGCGTATGTGTTTCCGGATTAGCGTGTCTTTTTTGGCACACGCCTTTCCCCTGTTCGATTTCATGAATACGTGTTGTTAGCGCGCGTGTGGGCGTTGCAAGCATTTACCTCCTGTACTTCCCCCATAACACCCACATTTTCACGCGTTGTTCCCCATTCCGTATGTTACACCCCGTGTTCCGCCCACTTTTCTTGTGTGCACTACGCTATGTGCACTTTCCCTGTGCGCATAGCACACGCCGTTTAGTGACGTGTGCACCAGCGTGTGCCACCCACGGATTTGGCGCACATCCCAGCTTTTACTAGCGCAGCGCATTCAATGAATCGATCAACAGCTGCGTGCGCGGCTTTGGCACACGTGCGCTGCGATTTTCACGCTTGCACTCCCCTTTTCGGCGCACATTTATTCCATGAATTACCCCGTTAATCTGTCCAATTGCAAAAGGCTAAGTATGAAACTTGGGAGAATTCAAACAATGATGTCATTGTTGCATAATGGTTAAATGCTGCATCTCAAACTTATGAAGGCCAGGGTTCTCGAAGGCTGCGTTCAGCATAAATGTGTTTTTATATAATTATTTCAGTTTTGTAATGTTGCCCAGAGAAAGTGTAGTCCATCTTCCATTCTATTTTATAATGTTGCAATAAATAAATGTGTTTCATGTTTAATCCATATTACAAAATGCAAATTGCCTGCAGGTTCATGCTGCACCAAATGTGACCTCTCTCGCCAAAACATTGTTGAGCCAAGAAGTCTGTGTGCCCCACTAACTGCATCTAGCTGGGCGTACGCAAACAAGACCTGAGGTGAAACGGTCATGCCATAACGGCATACGCCTAAGTGGTCATGCCGCAATGACCTGTACCGTGCGCCAAGCCCCTTGTTTTATGGCGGTCTCTTGGTGACTGTTGTGATACATTGCACAACCCCAACTAACCACATTTAAGTAACACAAAAATAGGAAAAAAATGACCGGCTGCAAGAATAACATATGCCCAGGTACTTTCTACACCCATAGCGAAAATCAAAAGCTGGCACCCATGAATATACGCACAGTACTGCTTAGCTTCAAAGTGTGGAAGGGGCCAGCCCCCTCAAGCCATGCTGCGCTAAGTGGTCTTGTAACTTTGCCTCACTGATTAGGCACCATGGCCTTAGGGGACTGGCCTTTTTTCTCACTTTGAAGTTAAGCAGCGTTGATCCTTGTTACTGCATGGATGGGATAACCGGATCATCAGTGATTTTCACCCTCAATGTTACGATAGCTGTAAAAATATCTTTTTTTAAAATTATGTATAAAAGATTGCAGGCTTTGAGAACTACCAATGTTTTTCATTAATGTACCTGTGTGTTCAAATTAATTGCTGAGGATGACACACTTTGGTTAAGCAGCATGCAACAAGCCCCTTGTTTTATGGCCGGTCTCTTGGTGACTGTTGTGATACATCGCACAACCCCAATTAACTGCATTTAAGCAGCACAGAAAAGGGTAAAAAAAAAGATCTGCTGCAAGAATAGCATATGCCCAAATACTTTTGCCCCATAACAAATATCAAAAGCTGGCACCATGGATATACGCACCGTAAGTGACCATATATTTTAAAGTGAAATATACAAATGTAGTTCAATTGACCTTCTCCTTAGAAGAAAGTGCGCAAGACAAAATAGCATTGGACTTTTAAAAAAAGTAATGAATGCCAGAAAAATTACATGAGAGAGGAAATCTTCCAATAAATATGCTGGCAAAGTATAGAAGGTGCTCACCTTTAAAACCCAGCAACATGTATTGAAATATTCCATGGAAAACAAAATCCCAATATGAAGCAAGTGCTTGTGGTCTTGTGGGTAAGCGTCTGCACTGGGAACATGACAACCGGGGCAAAATCCTGGTATCCAAATACTTGAGCAAGCTTACCAACCTCAAAAAACCCAACGGTTTGCACCCGTCCTTTGAAAAAAAGTTACGCTGTCGACCCACATGTGTCCTTTACTGGTGCCCTGAAAAGCAGCCACAATCAGGGGAAAATAACTGCACCAGTGTCCAGGATTGCAAACTCTCTTGCCACATTGTGGGCAAATTCTCCTGACTGACTTCCCCCTCATTTCCCCTCCTCACCCCCATGTCTGGCTTTCAACAATACTCTGCTTTAAAAAGCTAACTTGAAAAGTACACATACCATAGGGTCACACAAATATATAAATCCTTATAGAACTATCTTAGGCAAAAATGTACAATTGTGGCATGGTTTCACCCCAAGTAAACTGTGAGACTACACATATCAGAATGCAATTCAGCAAAAGTAAAAGAACAATGGTCTCTGAGTGAAAAACGTTGAAGGACTGACAGTAGCACGGTTTAAAAAAGAATAATGCGGATGTTGTGTTTTATGAGATATTTAAAAGTAAGAAAACACACGGCATTCAGTACTGTGGACTGTCTGCCATCCATGCAGTAGCCGGGACCGACCCTGCTTAGTTTCAAAACGAGGAAGGATCCAGCCCTCTTAGGCCATGTTTCTCTAAGTGGTTTTGTAAGGTAGGCTCTTATATTAGTCAATGCGGCCTCATGGGACTAACCCCTTCCTCACTTTGAAGCTAAGCAGGGTTTATCCCAGTTACCGCAGGGATGGAAAACCCACTGTTGCTGTAAAAATATCATTTTTAAAAAATATTATTGATTGAGAGACTGCAAATACCAGAATGCAATTCAGCAAAAGGCAAAAAATGGTCTCTGAGTGCAAAACTTTCAAGGACTGCAGGGTTTAAACAAAATAATAATTCAGCCCATCCATGCAGTAACCAGGACTGACTCTGCTTAGCTTCAAAGCAAGGAAAGGGCTTGCCTGTTCCTCTAAGTGGTCTTGTAAGTTTGGATCATTTATCTGGCAACTTTGCCTAAGGAGGCTGGCCCTTTCCTCACTATGGGCCTCATTACGACCCAGGCGGTAAGTTACCGCCTGGGCCGTGACTTTACCACCATGGCGTAAACTACGTTTACGCCATGGTGGTTGGCGGACTTACCGCCCCATTCCGACCTAGGCGGGGCGGTAAGTCCCCAATCCCCATTTACCCTTCCCCATTCCCATTTTTGCCCCATAGGGCATAATGGGAGTGGGGAAGGCGTTAATTACGCCACCGTAAATTACGGTGGCGTAATTAACTCCATGGTCCCTTAGCGCCATGGATTTTAACACCTGCTAAAAGCAGGTGTAAAAAGCACCATGGCGCTAGGGGACCTCGTAATTGGCGGTAAGGGGTCGGCGCAGCTAACGCTGGCGTTAACCCCTTACCGCCAGGGTCGTAATGAGGCCCTATGAAACCAAACAGAGTCTGTCCGGGTTTCTGCATAGATGGCAGACCTGAATGGCAATCGAGTCACTGGCCACGGCCTTTGGCCATGGCCAGTGATTTTCTACCCCAAACATCACTATAGCTGTAAAAAATATATTTTAAAAAATGTTACCGTGAATACTGAACTACACATAACCGTGGTTACCCATAGTACTTTGTAGCCTGGAATATAGCTGCGAATATCGTCAACATTTCTGAAAAAGAATGCTTTCCTGCCCCCCAGCACCTCACCAAGTGTGCCCCTCATCTGTGACAGCTCCCCCCACTCTCCAGATGGCCTCCTCGCCTCCCCCTCCCTTTCCCCTCACAACACACGACACTTCTGTGATGCAGTTTGCTTTCAGATGTCACCTATTTGCTACGGAAAGCTTTGTGCTGCAAACTCAGTCCCTAGACACCCGAAACTCCCAAATTTCACTCAGTGCCCTCTAGCCTTTCCCCCACCTCAACCCTGATGGCATTTGTATGTTTTCTGACCTGCAAATAGCGTTTAACTGTGTTTCATTTTCCCATAACCTCAGCTATAGCCGCAACTATCTCTTGCATCAAGAGAAAAACAAGTTGGCAGTTGTTTCCTTTCTGAAAACCATGATCCTGCAATGCACCATGGGAGATATCTCTATTTTTTGGGGTGAAGGTGGCACCCCCTTCTCCATCAAATATTTAAATAACTACTGGACAGAATAAGCCCAAACCAAGCAGCCCAAATCCGTCCTGCGGTTTGGGCCGTGCGTTTTAGCAAAAACTGACCCTTTTTGTCTATTGGAAAATGAATGGGAAGTAGCCCTGACTTTTGGGAGAAAAAAAATGTTGGGACGCTTAATAACGTTCTTATTTTTTAACGAATCTTTATAATAGGATTTTGAGCAGTTCCTATGTGTCTTCGGCTCACCTTAACTATAGGACTGACACCCTATTATAAATATGTGGTGCGTGAACAAGCGGCAAGGACGCCACAAAACGCGTCACTCCGCGTTGTGTTTTTCTCTTTTTTAAAACTTTGTGATGCGCTCACTGAGTAACATGGTACTGGCTTTGAGTAGCCGACACAGATGCTTGCTGCAATGCGCGGCCGCTCTGCGCTGAAAACATGAAAAATGAGAAGGGTGAGCAGTCAAAGAATGCAGCGGCACGCAAGCAATCTATCCCAAAAATTCACACTGACTCTGTTAAAAGCTGCAAAATAGTGTCCTTTAATCAGAAAAGCTCGGTGGACAAATCTAGGTGAAACGCGTTGTTTGTTCGTCTGCCCATATTCGTCCACCGTGCATTTTTGATTAAAGGACACTATTTTGCAGCTTTTAACAGAGTCAGTGTGAATTTTTTGGATAGATTGTTTGTGTGCCGCTGCATTCTTCAACTGCTCCCCAGACTAATTTTTCATATATAGGTTAACAATGCAGACACACTGTTTGTTCGAACAGCACTCACATGATGGATCCTCGCAGTCAACACCAGAAGTCTGCAGGTTTACAAATAGGTTTAGACTTTATTCAAAAATAGTGATTTCATTTAAAAAGAAGACTACATCCTCCCAATGGGGTATATGCCAGCAGAGATATGGCAGTTGACGTGTTTCGCTACTAACCCGTTGCTTGATCACAATGTTTTTTTCCCATGTGCACCACTACACCCTTAAAAAAATGAGTCTGTGGAAAGTGAAAAAGGGATGTGCACCCTGCCAGTGCATTTCAGCCATGTTGCATAGGGTTAACAGATGAACAGTATCACACAGGGAAAACACAGAAAGATAACCTTTAAGATCGTATGCAGCCCAAATAGTAATCTGCAGCCGATTGTAACATGCATCATATAAAGCACCTATTCCCGCACATTCCTCTCAAAGGGACTGGTGCCATAGTGCTGATTGAGTGCGCTGGTTTTTGTGCCATAACTCACTTGTTCTGTTGGTGGTATACAGATTACAGGAGGATATTGGTACTGGTGTGTTGGTTTATAGTTGCTAGCTCTGAAGCCCCCCAGGAGGCACCCACTTTGAAAGGCTGAGCGCCAGGCTTTCCAGAACATTGGGCCTCATTACGACCCCTGCGGAGACGGTATGAATGGTGCTGGTAAGGAACCGGCACCGTTCATACCGTCTCGCTGCATTACGAGTTCTATTCGCGGGTTCCTGACAGCCAGCCAGGTCTTTCCTGGTGGGCTGTGCAGCACCCGCGAGCAGAACTCATGATTGCACTGGCACCGTTATCAACGGTGCCGGTGCAACCATGCTCCCCACCCCCATTCTGCCGTATGGGGCAGAATGGGGATCAGTAGAACGGCAATACCGCCACCCACGAATGGGCAATTACCGGCCAATTCAACTCGTAATGGGCCGGTTATTGGCCAATCGTGGGAGGCGGTGCCGTAGCAAGCATGGCGGTAGCCGTGCCTGCCATACAGGCACGGCTTCCGACATGCTCGTAATGAGGCCCATTGTGTTTACATATATATTACAGGGCCTGCGGTAGCGGCCCTGTAGTTATGGTTAAGTTGCTCAAACCATATGAAGAGCACTTCTCAGCGGCTTATAACTTCAGCCCCCCCCCCGGACGAATCCTCACAAAACTTTTCAGAAAAAGTATATGGCCCCGTCAGATTGATCCTGTGAAGTTTGGTGAGGTTTTGTGCAGCAGGGGAAAGTTATAGGGGGTCGCAAAATGTGGGATTTTTTGCATAGACATAATGGAAATAAGATTTGCTCACGCCTTCAACCCAAACCGCTCGATGGATTTTCACCAAAATTGCGGCGGGAGAGGTAGCTTCGTGCCAAAAGTGTTCTGTTGTAAATTTGGTGTAAATCCATCCAGTAGTTTTTTTAAACAACGAGAACGTAGGTAAAAAAATAAAATTGCGGCATCAGGGTTCGGTCCGTGGACTCACTTCCCTGTACGGATTGTGCGCGGGCCTCTGATTGGTCCAGGGGGCAACATGAGATCTGCGGACATCAGAGACGCCCACTGGTGGGTCAATAAAAAAAGAGGTGCATCAGATTTTTGGAAACGCCCACCATGTTGGATTCGTGGACAGCGCCCATAGTTCACAGACAGCGCAGTAAAAACATATTGAGAAAAACAACATTGTACTTGTCAAACTACTTAAACTATGTGTGGGGAGGACACGGGTTATGAGTTTGGGATGGTATATGGCCTTAAAACACCCAAAATTGGTGTTTTTCTTCCCTGATGTCCGCAAACAGTCCTGGACAGTCCTGTGATGTCTGCAAACATCTTAGATGTTCGGGGCATCTATGCTTATTTGTGCATTACAGGGTTGGTGAAAAGTGTTTGAATGGCTTATAACTTTGGTTGGTGAAAAGTGTTTGAATGGCTTATAACTTTGGCACCACTCAATGAAACTGCATGAACATTTTGAATTTCTTTCTGGACATGATAATGAATGGTTTTGCGGAGTGTGGTGCTGTTTTGTGAAGAGGCAACAAAATTAGAGGGGGAGTCCCAAAGTATTTTAAAGGCTTATAAATATGGTGCAATTTGACGAATCTGCACAAAGGTTTACAAACATTTTTTAGAACTAGATATAAATGTTTTTGTAAAGTTTGGTGGGATTTTGTCAAGCGGGGTCAAAATTAGAGGGGGATGTCGACATTTTTAGATGGCTTATAACTTTGTTGCCGTTTGATGAATGTGGATAAATCAGAAAGATTATATACCCAACCTTAAATGTTTGTGCGAAGTAGGAATGGATTTTGTCAAGTGGGGGCTATGGTTTATGACTATTGTATGTACGTACATGTTGACACTTTTGAAAAAATAAAACATGGGCGGGTTTCATGCAAACTCGTGTACGGAGCATTGGCAAGGACCTGCATGCACGGTTTTGCAAATGTGTCTGTGTTTTATTTTTTGGCAAGTGTCATAAAATAGGTACAAAAAATAGGGATATACCTTTGGTGACTGAGATATAGCCTTTGGCCATGGGTAGTGGCCAGATTGTCCAGGTCATGGCATAAGGTCATGACCTGGACAATCTGGCTACTGCCTTTGACCACAAGGGAGGACCAATGGGGTTAAAGTGGCCATGTGCACCAGGGACCGGCTATGTGGCAAAGCTTTTTGTAATTGGGATAGGTTTGAAAGGGAAAACATATGTGCTTGTGGGTACAGGTTGAAGTGCTGGATGGGATTGCAGCAAATATGCACAAGGAAAGTCATCAAGGACTGGAAATTATGGTTTTGCAAATATGTCCTATGTTATTATTTTTTTAAGTATAAATAGTAAATACACAACACAATGAAATAACTTTGGTGCCTGGGAAATGGGCCTGGCCGTCAGCGAGGAGAAATGTGTACCGTAATTTGCTTATTGGGGTATGCGGCATGCTCAAACCGGTAGGTTTTAATGGGAAAACATTTTGCTTGTGGCTACAGCCTGTAGTGGTGGACTAAATTACAACAAACGTGTGTGATGATCAAGGACCTGCAGGCATGTTTTTCTAAACATGTCTTGTGTTTTATTTTTCCAAAGTGTAAGAATGTAAGTAGGAAAACTAGTCATATACATTTGGTGTCTGTGTTGTGGGCCTGGCGCTCAGCAAATGCAAATGTGTACTCTGATTTGCTTATTGGGGAATGCAGTGTGGCTGGATCCTATGTCCAATGTATTTGTAGGCTGGCCATGGCTGCATGCCATGAACACTGGCCACTGGTTACATTATTAGGGTATAGTGGAGACTGAACAAGGATGCATGTTAGGTGCAGTGCATAATAGGGGTGGTTTGGTTTGGCTGTGGTCATGGTGGAGCCTTATGCCACAGGTAATTGAACGATGATGTCCATCCACAGCATGCACTGCTGATAACAACAGACATAAGTATGTATTAAAAAAATATGTTTCTTAAAGGAACTTGATAGTTCTTTCATATATGTGAAAAGAGGAATTATTAATAACTTAGATACAGTGATGTAACACCATGAAACATTTTCAATTATAAAACTCTATTAAATTGACGGAAAAAACTTGGTTAAAGGGATGTTATGGTTAAATTGCATCCCACCCTTGGAACTCCTCTGCTGCAGTAGTTACCCATTGGCGTCCTACCTTGACATACCTTGGCATACCTTGGCATTTCCCTGCTGGGTTCTCATGAGCATTGCCCATCCATATTGCCCCTTCTATTTATGCACTTTTCCCACTGCACAATGCATATGTGCATTTATAGAAGCAATTGTGTACATTTTTTGGGATAAGTAAGGGAAATGTAGATGGGAAATATTTGTAAAAGATTGTTAAGTGGCAGTTGGTGTGCGGAAGCTTAATATGGTCATAGGGTTCTCTCTTTGCCTTCTGTATGCTGTCATGGAAAGGGAAGAGGGGCTCTGTACAAAGCCCCACCTTCCCTTTCCACGGTGGCCAACATGTTAAAGGATTTTCCTTCCTACAACGGGACGCTGCGCACATCCCGCTGTAGGAAGGAAAATCCTTTTTTTTAGCACCCTGGGTTACCGCTTTGGCAACCCTGGTGCTAATGGCCTTCATCCCCCATTGCAGGAGCTGGAATGGGGTATAGTGGTCCAGAGCCCTCGTTATTTGCCCTCGCTTTGCTTGAACTAATAACTTAGGCTGCCGGGCTGTTGTCCCCCGTTCCAGGATAAATGCACAACATTTCTATTAGCCTAACACAAAATGCTAATGGAAATGTTGGAAAATCTTATTGAGTCTATGGGTCTCATTACGAGTTTGGAGGTAGCCATGCCCTTAATAAGGGCATGGCTACCCGCAAACCCGGGTCTGGGTCCTCCAAAAGGGGACTTACTGGGCCATTTGGACTTTGGAGGGCCCAGTAAATCCCTTTTGCAGGACCTGGTACGTCCCCATTCCCATTTGAGCCCACATAGGGCTCAATGGGAATGGGGAGGATGCTAACAATGAGCCTATTAATGATGGGCCCATTGTCAGCATCCTGGTCTGCTAGCGGGTCCCGCTAAGGACGCCTGGTCTGACCAGTCGTCCTTCACGGGACCCGCTAGCAGACCTCGTAATGGCGCCTGGGTCGTAATAAGGCCCTATGTACTTTACTGAGAAATGTAAAGTAGACGGAGTCTGTAAGATTTTTTTTTTAGTTCTATTTTCTAACTGTGAAAGGTGGTTCCTAAAAGAACCTTTTTTTATTGTTTTTCTATTATTCATTTTTGCAGGAGAGGTTAGAAAGTAAGGTGAGGAGGGAAATGAGGGAAGAGGCACCAAACACTAATATGGAGGGGCAGGTGGACAGGGAAAGATGTTGCATGTGTGTTACATCTGAGGTAGGGGGCAGTGTATCTCATGCTCCTTGATTAAGCTTCAAAAGCACCTCGAAATTGCTCCCCCTTGCAGTGTGGTGTGTTGCAGTATATACAGAGGATTGTTGTCTTCAAAAGATATGGATCAACAGCCTCTTTTACTGCTTGCAAGGTAGTTGGTGGGATTTTGTGTCCCACAGAAGTAGGCTGTGTGGTTACAGCATTGGTTGAGGAAGATGAGGTGGAGGAAGACAGCCTACTACTTGCTAAGAAAGGAACAACCTTTCTGAGAGCATTGCGGTCATTGTATTTGGTGTGGCGGTGCATGGAGGTGGTCCCGTATCAGTACTGTCCAGGTAGTCCGCGACTGAGTACATTGTTGCACTCAGTGCATTTCACTTTGGTAGCTTTAGCCTTTGGTACATTCCCAGCAGTGGAAAAGAACTGCCACACCCATGATTCTCTCTGGGTGCTAGAGGTAGGCACTTCCTCAACCTCAGCTTCTTGGTCCTCTTCATTGTCTTTTGAAGTACTGTGCTTTTTTTGTTGTGTAGGTCCTCCAGCTGGCGGTGGTGGCTCTTGGGGAGTTAGGTATGGGAATTGCTGATGCCATTTTTAAGATAAATAGCATTTTTTCTAATATTCTTCCCAGCATGTGATGTGTGCTAGATTGTTAATGGATAATGAGCAAGAATACGTCTAGGAGCTTTGCAAGGGTAAATTTTGAGCTTGAAAGTTTGCTAGATCAGCAGAATGTGCAGTTCTGAACTGTCCGCAAAGCAGGGACATGATCGCGATGTGCAGACGCGTTCGTAAACACATCATCATGCTAAGTGCGCGAGCCAGGTGACGTGACGCTGTCTGGAAAGTCCTCCATGACGTCAGAAAGTGTATAAGTGTCAAAAATGATGCTAGAATGTGGGAAATGGCAGAGTTTTAAGGTGATGTGATCTTTGATGTCCTGGCTGTTAGTCTTAGCAGTGCACGGTGGTAGTGCGAGTTTTGGTTGCTTACCTTACCATAACTAATGAATTTCTGAGGTTTTTCGGTTTTACTTGTAAGCATAACGTGCCTGTAACAACATTATTTCATTGAAAATGTATATATATTTATTATGGCACATTAAGCACCTACAGATCTCTCCAATGGGAAACAAATATTTATAATCTGTCCCAGTTGCATGTTGAGAATTCATCAGCAACTCTGCGGCTATTATTATAAAATGTGTGAACCTCAGAGTAGTCTACTAAACGTGGAACGAGATGAGATGTCATTTCTTATGTTACATCGCCCTCCAGTGGAATTTACCTACAGCACACTAAAAACATCTTAATACTCTCAGTTGACTTGCATTGGTCTGAATCCTGTTTTGCTTTCTTTCTTCCTGGAACTGTTCCGGTCGGTTTCCTCTGGCATACCCTGCGGTTGGTTGTTTCCTTTTCCGCACCTGTGGCATGGAACTCAGATTTACCTGACTTTACCCTATAACTGAGGCTGTGTCTATTGGACGTGCCCCGTTTATTCCTCCGGGGAATATTTACTAACTCTACAAACTGCTTTAAAGTGACATTGCAATGTACGTGCAAGTCCACTGGCCCTTTTCTTTGGTCTCCTTGTTGTCCCGGGAGTGTTCTATCACGAGACTGGAATGTAAGCCTCCAGCACTTATGTATTGTATATTATGAAATCACAGCGTTGCAATCCAGATCACTGCTGATTACCTTTGTGTTCCGTTTCTAGGAGTGTAATGAGACCTTATTGGTCTGGTATAGTAAGTCCCATTTTACCCTAGCCTTCAGTGGACCTCTGGGCATTGTGGGCTAAGTATTAACCCCTTTTAGCCCTCTGGGTGCTCTATGTACTGTATGGTGTACATGTGCGTCGTTATGTATGGTATTTTGGGTCTAGTAAAGGAGACTGCACATGTTTTACTGAAATCTAAGGGTCGCTTTTTCCCCCCACCCTTGCCTACCACTAAGTTGTGGCCATATATTTAGCCTTGGGGTGGGTCGGGTCTGTCTATGGGCCTTTACTGTTTCTATACATACACTGTGCCTTACTAAGTGTTATGTTATGTTTAACCCAAAGTCCTGAAGTGACCTCTTTCAGGAATTTCCTTTCACCGAATAAGATACACATAGCTGTTTTGCACAGACTAGCATCTAGCTTGAGATTCTTTTGACAGATCAAGATAAGCTGCATCCCAGGAGAGGATGCATAAAAGAGCAAACGCCTGGCCCGAGACCACCTTAAAGGGGTGGGGGGGGGGGGGGGAAACGCGCTCGTTAGATCAAAAAGATGATCATGAGAAACCTTAACAACTTCCTGAACATGGATGTCAGGAGAGAGCTCACTATCAAAAATGAACCCAAATTACATACAGTTTAAACAAGCGTAGGTACTCGGCCAAGTTCAACTGCCCACGAAAAAGGTACATTCCCTGCCATGGAGCAGCCCAGCATGATTTAGTCTCATTGCGCCAAAGCTAATTATGTTGCATCCAACCATGTACCTGCCCAGGGCGGTCCTCGATACCTTAAGCAGCACTGGCATCATCAGCGTACAATTGGCAGAGCAGACAACGCCCCCTGACCAGCCAGGTCAGGGGGGACATATACATACTTGCCAGCCCTACAGATTTAGGCAGCAGGCTACTGCTTTTGAAGCAGCCCTACCGCCTACAGATTTCAGTGACAGATCCTACTGCTTTTTACAGTGGCGGCATGTCATTTTTGTGACTCTAAGGCAGGCTTCAGGACAAAGCATGCAACACGTTAATTAGTCTGTACAGTGGGCCGGTAGGTGTTTACTTTGATTGGGCTCAGACCAATCCACTGACCTGACAGATGCTTGACTCTGTCACACAGCATCTGCCTATCACAATGAGAGGGGTATCAGTCGCCATGTCACTCAGTGCTCAACTTGCAATAACTATGTACTGGCCGGGCTGCTGCTACCGAGCAGAGGCAAACGTTGCCCACCAGCTCTGTGTGATTACCTTCTGTGAAGTTAGGTTATTGAATTTGGTTTTAAGTGAACATTCATAATTATACATTTTTAACATTTCAACATCTTTCTATGTACTGCTGTTTGATGGGTTGTGTATTTTAGAATGCTTCAATGGTACGAACAATGTATGTTTTGTATTTTCCTATGATGTCATTGTTATGGGAATTCTTATTTTTGAAACTTGAAAAATCCTACATCCTTTTGATCACAGAATGTTGGCAAGTATGCATATAGATGCAGAATGTGCATATTGATCGTATTTGGATTCTCGTTTGGTTATGACTTCCTCACAAGTGCTTCAGTGAGAATACTGAAAATTCACTCTGGACTGCTGCATCCATCAAATTCAAACGTCACATA
Organism: Ambystoma mexicanum; assembly: GCF_040938575.1. Lineage (NCBI taxonomy): Eukaryota > Metazoa > Chordata > Amphibia > Caudata > Ambystomatidae > Ambystoma > Ambystoma mexicanum. The sequence goes on along the minus strand of NC_090930.1, from coordinate 825,372,632 downwards.
TGAAAAAAGGCCATTGTGTACACTGAGCCATCACTGTTTCGGACTTTTCAATAGCAACAAACATCCCAATGGGAGGCATATAGGGCTGGTACTAATGGCCCCACAACCCAAGCCAGGGAGACCTGAGCACAGCAAGAGCCTCACCAGGGATCAGAGCCATTACGGCCCTGTCAGCCCCCATTACAGGGTGTATTGCTATTAGCACCCTGGGGTCTCCCTTCAAGGTCCTGGTAGTTTTAAAGAATGTCTTTCTTTTTGCACAGGAGAAAAACAAAGATGGCAACCTCCATGATACACAGAAAAGGAAGCGTTCCCTTTTCTATTTCAAAGGTGGCGGCCAGATGATGCCCACAGCAGAGGAGCAGGTAAATGGGGCTAGAGGGTCAGGGGAAAAGAGTGCAGGCCTGGGGAGGGGAGATGAGATAGGGGTGGGGCTAGGGAAGGCTGGGAGGAGGACAAGGGATAGAGCAGGGGGTTCAAATAAATTGTGGACACCCGGAGAAGGCACTCATGTGGGCAACAGAACGGGGACGATTACTGTGCGATTTTGACTGTTTTTCCGGCCATCTGATTTCTCCTTCATGTAAGTACAGTAATAACAGGCAGAACAATTACCCAATGTAATGGTACTTAAATTATGACTATACAAAACCCAAAGCATATGGCTTTGTCAATGCTTGGATGTGTCTGTAATATGTGTGATAATGTATCATAATATTATTTATATTGCGCAGTGATATAACGTAAAATAACATTATCAATCAATTTCTAATAAACCATTAAAGAATGGGCCTCATTACAAATTCGACATCATGGTACATTTGTGGCGGTAATTTTGTAGCTGCCACCGTTTTTGCCAGTAAGGGAATTACCACCAGTATTGCAGAACCACTGAATTATGACTCCTACACTTTACAGCTAGAAAATTGGTAAATTTACTGTGGCAGAATGACCACACACAGTCAATCTTCAAACATCCCCATGGAGACCTATGGGTTCCAAAAATGGCGATCAACACCGCCTTACCACCACTCGTAATACAGCAGTAAACTCACCGGACCTAATTAAGAATACAATAAATTGGCAGTAATTCCATGGAACGATCATGAAAATACTACCACACTCATAACGAAGCCTAAAGTTCTACATCTGACATGAAAGGATGCTAGAATGGACAACAGGCGAATTCTGTGAGTCTCCCGTGTCTGTTAACTGGTTGGCTTGGCACCACGTGTTCACTTATCTTATGCTACTTACACAATGGTCATTAACCCTCAAGAATACAATGATAAAGGAAAGCAAGAGAGTTAGGACAGGAAGGGCCCAGCTCCAGAATTGGAAATATGGGAAAAAGGCAGTGCTTGGGAAGGCGTTGGAGATTAAAATGGTCACATATGCCGGGTTCATTATTTTACCGCTGCCTCCCCAAAAAGAGCGAGCCAAATCATTATAAAAGAAAATATGAACACATTGCATGAGTCTAAAGTAACATTTCAAAGCAAAAGACTTGAATTCCCGGTTGATTTCTTGAGTAATTAAATTATTTCGTTTTATTGTGTGATATTGCCATCTGCTGGTCAAAGATAGGTATCCCATTTCTGAAGCAATGCATTCGCAAAATAGCATCTACGTGTCCCAAATTACAGATGGCTGTACTAGTTATATAGATGAGCGGTTACCTGTAATTATCTTCCATGCTATTGGCAGCGCGGTGTGGGTGTGAGCTGGTGGTGGGGGGCTGTGTTGGTGAGCCGTGTTGAGGTACGACATGGGGCGCGATCCAGTAAACATTCTGTACGTGCGTACAGTTTCTGATGATAATAAGTAAGTCAACGATTTTAAGGCACCCAGTTCTAGATAGTACATCCACACTGTCTGAGTTTGCTGTCTTGATAAGTTTCATCGACAGCTCAGCAGTCCTCGTCACACCATATTTTGTAAGTGTCTTTCAAAAGGCTGGGTTTTACCCCAGTGGCATACCACAGGAGCATGCTTTCTTATTAACACCCGGGGCAAGGGAGCCAACCAATCAGGTTGCTTGAATCGCATGCTGAATCCCACAATCTGAGCCTGCGTTCTGAGCAGCCTAAGGGCTGTTTCCCTGCCCCGCCATCTTCACCCCATCCTGCCCTCCCCTCCGGTCATTGTTTCCTCCCATCCCAGCCCTACTACCACACTCACCTTATTCTTTTGGTGGCAGCAACCACCGCTACTCCAGACTCTGTCCTGACCCCCGGCTGCCATGAAAATGGAAGAGGGGCTCTGCATCGCCATCTCAAGTACGTTTTTTGTTTCAATGAAAGGATCGACAGAAGGCATTCCATTCAATCAAACAAAAGGCATTGCTGTTAGCACTCGGGTTTCCAGATTTAAAACTCATGGTGCCAATATCAATAACACCCGCTCCGGGGCCCATCATTAAGGCACTCACTGCTCTCAAGGCCTATAACTTGAGCCCCGGGCTCTTACAACCTGATCCGGCCTGCCAGATTGGTTATTATTGACATAATCTACAATTATTAAAGGCCCAAGCGCTACACATGAGGACTAAGGCAATGGGCTCCTTATGTTTACGTGCCTGCTACTTTTAAGATTTAAGCGATTTGGAAGGGCAGCCATTTGCATTACGTTATCATCAATGTGTTCACGAAGATTGTTGACTTCTTTTGATGACAATATTATTAATTGCAGCTGGGATGGCCGATATAGGTAGAGTGTCTTACAGCCATATCAATTGAAATGGGCCCCCATAACTTGGTGCCCATTAAAGACCACTGCTGATTGACTTTCTTTGTTCTGCTGTGCAGGAGTCAATACACATTGCCCTGAATAATCTGCAGCCACTCACACCACCTGCATTGCTTTATTTAGATCTTTGCCAGATAATCAAGGCACATACTGAGGTTGTGAGCAATGCACATATTCTAAAAAAAAAGCCACATTCTTAGTATTATGTTGATCAGTCATATAATCCAGCAAGGAAGATGTTCTACACGCTGTGCAGTATGAGAAAGAAAAACTGTAGTTTTCGAATATAATTTCTCATTCTTCTTTGCATATTGATTGTGTAGTCAGATACGTCAATTGGGTAGACAAATTGCAACAATTAAAAGTGCATGTGCAAAACTATTTATGTAACGTTTTCCAGTGCCCTTATGCTTCCGGAAACCTTGAACAACCTCGACTTCAATGCATTTCTGTTGCTTATTTATAGCGGTGAGGCATCCCAGTGGAAGAAATGAGGTCCCCGGACATCATCTTGAAATGGCCATCTGCGCCTCTTCAGCTAGCTCTGGCCCGAAAGTAGATAATGAGCAAATAATCTATAAAACCTCCTGCACCAATTTCAACATTACTCCTCACAGAGTCACCCGGGGTCTCCCCTCAACCCATATCCTACCTGACCCTGCAGCCTGAAGGGTTTTAATCAGTGACTGTGGCACAGGGCATGCTGTGCTTTGGGAGATGTGCTGAGAGCAACATCACCAGTGCTTGAAAAGGAAAAACAGAAGCGCGGGTACTCATCAGTCTAAGGTTTAAGTGGGCGGGGGCTCACCCAATAATTGCTCTCATGCGTCGACCCTTACTGGTTTACCCAAACCACTTCTATTAACCTCACTCTCTCTGTCCCACTCTATTTGTGCAGCTCTCCATATGACTCGTGCTCTATGTGTTTCTCACGATTTTTGTCTCACTTTCATGCCCCTCTCTTCGCGATCTTCTCTGTACCCCTTTTTAGATATTGGTCTCAACCCCTTTTTCCCTCAACCTGCCATTGCATTTCACCTGCTTGCACGGCACAAGGTATGTGTACACCTCGTGGTGGGCAGACAGCATTGCAAATTGCAGAGATATGATGCATAATGACAACATTGGCTCATGACAGAGAGCATTGTTAAAGTCATCCACCTCATGACAGAGAGCATTGTTAAAGTCATCCACCTCATGACAGAGAGCATTGTTAAAGTCATCCACCTCATGACAGAGAGCATTGTTAAAGTCATCCACTGATGTGGCGAAAGATGATGCAGTGAAGCTGGGCAGAGCTGCTGTTGGACGTAAAAGGACCCAGCACACTGGAGTTGGCATTAGACATGGGCCCTCATTCCGAGTAGGGAGGTAAGGGATACTGCGCACCGGTAGGGAGACCGGTGCCGGTAATCCCTTACCGCCCTACTACGAGGTCCCTTAGCGGGTCCCTTCCTTAACGCCTGGTCTGACCAGGTGTTAAGGACGGGAACCATTAGGGGACCTGGGCGCAAATAACGGGCTTGGCATACGTCGGCCCGTTATTTGCGCCCTCCCCATTCCCATTAAGCCCTCTGGGGGCTCAAATGGGAATGGGGAATAGTTTGGTAAATGCGGACTTACCGGTCCCTCCAAGGTCGGAATGGACAGGTAAGTCCCCATTGAACCAAACCGGAATCGGAACCAGTATGGGAGGCAGTCATGGCGCAAATAGCGCCATGACTCCCACCATACTCGGAATGAGGGCTATGATGTTCATACAGCCTGCCAATACTTGAAACACATAAGATGTAATGCAGCTTCAAGCACCACTAACGGATCGCAAGTAGTTTGCAATGACCCTTTTCTTAGCAGACCTTATGTTGCCCAGCATTGAATAGCATCCCCCCGTGGCATACTCCACCCTGAACATTATTTGTTATCAAAATTTGGTGTGTGGTGGGTAGTGAGCACTGACAGTTACAAGCAAAATTATAATTGCTTGAAATGTGCACTTGTAAGGTAAGTCCCTCTCCAAGTGCTAAAAATCAATCCAAAAGAGCCAGAAAAGAATGCACGAAATATGAGAAGAACAATAATGTATTATAACACAGCCGAGGCCGGGAATTATCTAAAAGACATTCAACTGTGAACTGTAAAATGGCCGGTTTTATCACAAATTACAGAAGAGAAAAGACAACAAAAGGCTATAAATTGTTCACATTTTCCAGGCTTCTGATTTGTCATCGTCATTTGCACTATAGGTGCCTCCATACATCTCCTAACTCTATTGGTTCATTCTAACCTTGTGACTAAATTAAAATATGAGACTGTTAGTCAATTAGCATTTAGATCATCTCCTTGCCCATGCTGCGGATTGGATAACGCTCTGTAAAACTTGTATCATCTGCACTTGCCATATGATTGGCTGCTCTAGGAGGAATATGTGTGGAGTGAATGACTGAGCAGATTTTAACCAATCCCTGTGTGAGATGTGACAGTGTGACAGTGAAATTATAACTTTTACATCCTTTCCCATTGATCTAATCGGTTAGCACCATCCTAACGCCAGCTCAACTTTGCAACTCGTCCTTTCCTTGGAAACATTACTTGCCGCTTCTTCCTTTCTCATGAGGTCATCTGTCCTGTCTCTGCTGTGACCTTATGCGCTGGAGCTTAGCTGCTTGCAAACTTCATTCTCTTACACTGCCATGGAAATATATATATATATATATATATATATATATATATATATATATATATATATATATATATATATATATATATATATATATACATTTTATAGGGTGACAATGGTCGCCCTATAGTTAAAGTGAATCAGAATCCTATAGGAACCCCTCAAAATTCTATTGTTAATAACTTTTGATTCCAGTAACGGATTTGACAGACATGTCGAAAGTGTTTGGGGATTCATCCCACCCCCCCACAAACCCACCCAGACTGAAGGTTTCGTAAAGATTAATTATAAAATAAAAAAGTTATTTAGAAGACAAAAAGAAAATGTGTTCCAAAGTTGCGGCCTACTTCCCATTCATTTTCCCATAGACAAACAAGGTAAATTTTTGGCAAAGCGCACAGCCAAAACTGCTGGACAGATTTGAACCAGGGCTGAAACAATTTGGGCATGAAATGTTGACTCGCGATCCATGTGTAGTTTGGGGTTATTCCGTTCAGTAGTTATTTAAGTATTTGCCGTTGAAGGGGGTGCCCCTTCTCAAAAATAGATAGCTATATCTCAGGGAATTACCCAAAACTGGATGTTTTTAGAAATTAAATGGCCTCCATCTTGTTTTTCTCTCATTGCGAGAGATAGCCACGGCTATAGCTGAGGATAATGGAAAATGAAACGTAGGAAAAAAGCCATTTGCAGGTCATAAAATATGCAAGTGCCATCAGGCTAGAGGTGGGGGTGGCTAGAGAGCACAACTGAAATTTGGAAATTGCAGGGGGTCTAGGGACTGAGCTTGCAACACAAAGCTTTCTGTAGCCGCGGCTATAGCCTTAATAGCCAACATCTCATCTGCGTCACAGAAACAACATGTGTTGTGGGGGGAAAAGGAGAGGGCAGGGGGATGGAGGAGAGCATCTGGAGACTGGGGGGAGCTGGCACAGATGAAGGGGGCACTTGGTGAGGGCGTGGGGGGCAGCAAAGCATTTTCTTCTGTCATTTTCTGCTATTCACGGCTATAAAGGGCTACAGATAGCCGAGGGTATGTGTAGTTCCCTAACCGCAATTAGAGTTTTTCCATTTTTTTTACAGCTATAGTGATGTCGGGGGTGGAAAACACAATAGACACCCAGCTCTCCCATCCATGTAGTAACCAGGACAGACCCTGTTTAGCTTCCAAGGGAGGAAGGGGTCAGCCCCATCAGGCCACGTTGCCTGATAAATTAACCAAACTTACCAGACCACTTAGAGAAACGGGACGGCCCTTTCCTGGCTTTGAAGCTAAGCAGGATGGGTCCCACTTAATGCATGGATGGGCTAGCAAATTGGCATCCAAATTATTATTTTGCTCAAACCATGCTACTGTCAGTCCTTGAACGGTTTGCACTCAGAGACAATTTTTTGCCTTTTGCTGAATTGCATTCTGGTATTTGTAGTCTCCCAGTCAATAATTAAAATATATATATATTTTACAGCTACAGTGGGTTTCCCATCCACGCAGTATCTGGGATGAATCCTGCTTAGTAGAAAGCGAGGAAGGGGTCAGCCCCCTAAAGCCATGTTGCCTAATAAATGAGCCCACCTTACAAGACCACTTAGAGCAACATGGCCTAAGGGGGGTGGCACTTTTCTTGCTTTGAAACTAAGTTTGGTCGGTCCCAACTACTGAATCAATGGGAGACGGTTCCGGATGCTGTCTGTTTTCTTAGGTTTAACTATCTCATAACACACGGCAGCAGCATTATGATTTTTTAAACCATGCTACTATCAGTTCTTGAAAGGTTTGCACCCAGAGACCATTTTATTGCCTTTTGCTGAGTTGCATTCTGGTGTTAGTAGTCTCCCAGTCAAGATGGGAGGGGGGGAACATTACACAATTGTACACCTTTTGCCTAACATAGTTCTAAAAGAATGTATATATTTGAATGACTATTGAACTATGTTTGTATATTTCACTTTAACATATATGTTCACTTACTGGGCATATATTCATGAGTGCCAGCCTTTGATTTTCACTATGAGGGCAAAAGCAGCTGGGAATATGTAATTCTTGCAGCTGGTTATTTTTTACCTTTTCCTTGCTGCTTAAATGCAGTTAGTTGGCGTAGTGTGATGTATCACAGAGTAACCAGGAGTCCAGCGATAAAACAAGGGGCCTCCAGCACGCTGCTTAACCAAATTGTGTGATCCTCTTCAAATTATTTTATCTCACTGCACATTGACTGAAAACATTGTGAGTTCTCGAAAGCCTGCAATCTTTTATACATAATTAAAAGAAATATACATATTTTTATTGCTACAGTGCGTTTCCCATCCATGCAGTAACTGGGACCGACCCTGTTTAGTTTCAAAGAGAGAAAGGGGCCAGCCCCCTCAGGTCCTGTTGCCTATAAAATGGACCCACCTTACAAGACCACTTAGGAAGCTAAGTCGGTTTCCGGTTACTGCATGCATGGGAGACAGTCCACAGTCCCGAATGCTGTGTGTTTTCATAGTTTTAAATATCTCATAACACACGGCAACAGTATTATTTTTTTTATTAATCCGTGCTACTGTCAGTCCTTGAAAGGTTTGCACTTAGAGACAATTTATTTTCTTTTTGCTGACTTGCATTCTGGTATTTGTAGTCTCCCAGTCAAAATGGGGGAAATAATGCCACAATTGTACACTTTTTCCCTAACATAGTTCTATAAGGATTTATATATTTGGACATTGGTGCAGTTATTTTCCCCTGATTGGGGATGCTTATCAGGGCACAGGTAAAGAACACGTGCGGGTGGTTGCGTAACCTTTCTTCAGAGGGCGAACACAACCCCTTGGGTTTTTTTGAGGCTGGCAAGCTTCCTCAAGTATTTTGGCTACCAGGATTTTGCTCAGGTTGTCATGTTCCTAGTGCAGACGCTTACTCACAAGACCTCAAGCACTTGTTTCGTATTGGGATTTTTTTTGCAGGGAATATTTCACAGCAGATTCCTGGGTTTAAAAGCTGAGCACCTTTTATACCTTATCAGCATATTTATTGGAACATTTCGTCTCTCATGTTTTTTTTTCTGGTGTTCATTACTTTTTTTTAAAGTCCAATGCTATTTTGTCTTGGGCTCTTCTAAGGAGAAGGTCTAATGAACTAGATTTGTATATTTCACTTTAAGATATATGTTCACTTACTGTGCATATATTCATGGGTGCCAGCTTATGATTTTTGCTTTGTGGGCAAAAGTACCTGGGGGCATATGCTGTTCTTGCAGCCGGTCTTTTTTTTTACCTTTTAAGTGCTGCTTAAATGTGGGTAGTTGGGGTTGTGGGATGTATCACAACAGTCAACATGAGAATGGCCATGAAACGAGAGGCTTGTAGCACGCCGCTTAACCAAAGCGAGAGATCCTCAAGAAATAACTTAATCTCACTGAGAATTGCCTAAAAACATTCTGAGTTCTCAAAGCCTTGAATATTGTATGCATATCAATACCACTATCAAAACAGGTCAAAATCAGTTTGGGATTGATGAACGTCTTTGAGTGATGGGTTGCAAGTGTTTTAAAATATAGAGTGGCCGTGCCCAATGACCATGGCTAAAGGCCATAGCTAGTGGTCTGGTAGTGTTCTAAAATGGTCACGGCCGTGCCCACCATGCTTTAAGAGTTCCAGTGGGCATGGCCTTAGGCCGTGACCACTGGATATGTGTGGAAAGAATCTATGGAATAACAAAACTCTTGAACTTCAAGGAAATAACCTTAGTTGCAGGGACTTTAAGGTAAGAACCTAATGCAACAAAACCCATAAAATTCAGCTAAAGCCACCTTAACTTTGCACCCCCTGTCGCACAGCCTATAATCACAATGATGACATCATATATGATATCACTGATGACATCACTGATGACTCCACTAAAGGCATCATCTATGAAATACTGAAAAGTCAATGTATTAAAAACTTGGATACTATTTAAAAATTAGTTATACTTTATACAATATGTGTTTTATTTCAATTTTAACATGCTAATCACTTATACACAAAGAAAGAAATATATGTCTATGTACATGTTTTCAAGCAAATGTTGAATTTTCAAACTTTATTTCTTTTCTAAACATATTTAAATTTAGCACAATAATTACTTTTTTTTCAATAACTATGTATGGAAATCTTAAAATATATCCTAATACAGAGCTGTTCCTTGTTTTAAAGCACTTCTCATGTGATGTAGAAAATTACATGTGTACATATTTTTCTTACAATAAAACAATTGAGTATTTGCATATGCTTATTTTAAAACGTAGTAAATAATTAGGGTTCAACATGTGTCTATTTATTTCTACTAATTTGTTTTGTAAATATATATATAGATTATGTTATAGTGAACATGTCTTAGATATATTTGGTACAAACTGCCACATTCTAAGCAGTGTACTATTTATAAATCCTATAACATATTTTACCAGAGTACTACAGCATGTGTAGCTGTGTTGTGTTTTAAACAATGCACTAATTGTTATGAACTATTCTAAAATGCTAAAATCACATACGCAGAAACATAAGGGTGGTATAACTATGGCCAAACACCTAGAGGTATCATATGTATGATGCCATTTGTTAAATAATCTTTGATGTCAGGTATGAGATTGTTAGCAATGTCACCAGTGATGTCATCAGTTGTGTCATCTGTGATGTCATGATTGTGGCCATAGACTGTGCAACTGGGGTTGCGAATTTAAGGTGGTTTTAGCTGCATTTCAGGGGTTTTGTTGCGTTAGGTTCTTACCTTAACGTCCCTGCAACTAAAGTTTTTTCCTTGAATTTCAAAGATTTTGTTACAATGTATTGCTCACCTTAATGTCCCTGCAACTAAAGTTATTTGTTTGAATACATTACAGGGCCTGCGGTAGTACCGGCCCTATAGTCATGGTTAAGTTGCTTAACTCATAGGAAGAGCACTTTTTGGACGGCTCATAACTTTGGTGCCGTTTGACGAATCCTCAGCAAACTTTGCAAAAGAAATATGTGGCCGCCTCAAACTGATTCTGCAAAGTTTGGTGAGGTTTCGTCTGGGGGGGCAAAGTTATAGGGGGTCCCAAAATGTTTGAAATCCTCAATGACACATTGGAAATTATAATGTGCTTGTACCTACAGCCCAAACCACTGGAAGGATATGCACCAAACCTGCGCCCGTAGCAGTGGCGTGGCCCCGAAAGCATGTTTTTGCAGATTTTTTGTAAATCTGGCCAGGATTTTTTTTTAAATAGCCAAAAAGTAGGTCACAAAGAAATTAGTGATATCTGGATCCGGTCCGCAGACTAATTTCCTGATTCGGAGTCTGCTGACACGTCTAGGCTAATCAGGGTGTGGCGTGATGTTCGCGGACATCATACATGCTCGCTGATCGGTCAATTAAAAACCTGAGTTGTGTCAGGATTCCACAGACAGCTGCTGTTGTCCGTGGACATCGCAATAAAAACATTAAAAACACAGCATTGCAACTGTCAAACTGATGAAAGAATCTATGGGGAGGTGAGGGGTTTCATGAGGATGAGATAGGATATCGCCATAAAAAGCCAAAAATCTGGGTTTTTTCTTCTCTGATGTCTGCGAACATCTCAGATGTTCAGGGATAGTCCTGTGATGTTCACGAATATGTCAGATGTTTGGGGCGTCATGCATATTTCAGATACGGTAAAAAGCAGTTTCTGGATGGCTTATAACTTTGGCACCACTCAATGAAACTGCAAAAAACCTTGCATTACTATTTCAGACCTGACCTTGAATGGTTCCGCAAAGTCTGGTGATGTTTCACCAAGAGGGGGCAAAATTACAGAGGGGTTCCCAAAATATTTTAAAGGCTTTTAAATTTTGTGCTGTTTGATAAATCTGCACAAAGGTTTGCAAACAGGATTTTAGACCCAAATTTGAAAGGTTTTGAAAAGTTTGGTGGGGTTTTTTCAAGGGGGGCACACTCAGAGGGGGGGGGTCTCAACCTTTTTAGATGGCTCATAACTTAATTGGTGTTTAATAAATCTGAACAAATGTTTTCAGAAAGATTACAGACCCAACCTAGAATGTTTGTGCAAAGTGTGAATGAATTTTGTCACGTGGGGATAATGACACAAAAAGCATGGTTTTGCAAATGTGTCTGTGTTTTATTTTTTGAAAAGTGTCATAATGTAGGTACACAAAATAGGGATATAGCTTTGGTGACTGAGGTATACATAGCCTGTGGCCAGGAGCAGTGGCCAGATTATTTGGGTCTTGGCCAAAGGCCATGACCCGAACAATGTGGCTGCTGGCCATGACCAATGGGGTTAAAGTGTGCATGGCCACCAGAGACCTGCTATGTCGTAAAGTATTTTGAAATCGGGATAGGTTTGAATGGGAAAAAGAATTCTGCTTGTGGCTACAGCCTGAAGTGCTGGACAGGATTGCAGCAAACATTCGCGAGGAGCAACAGCAAGGACATCAAAGCATGGTTTTGCAAATGTGTCCTGTGTTTTATTTTTTCTAAAGTGTCAAAATGTAAGTACAAACAATTGTGATATAACTTTGGTGCCTGGGCAATGGGCCTATCCCTGAGCAAGGACAAATGTGTACTCTGATTTGCTTACTGGGGCTTGCGGCATGGCCAAAGCCCTATTTGTAAATGGAAACAAATATTCTGGTTGCGGCTGCAGCCTGAAGTGCTATACTGGATTACAACAAACCTGCACGAGAAGCATCAGCAAGGACCTGAAAGCATGCTTTTACAAATCTGCCCAGTGTTTTACTTTTTTGAAAGTGTCAAAAAGTAAGTACAAAAGTAGTCATATAACTGCTGCCTGGGCAGTGGGCCTGACCCTCGGCAACAACAAATGTCTACTCTAATTTGCCTATTGGGGAATGTGTTGTAGCCGAATCCCAATCCCCATGAATTGTGGAGACTGGCCATGACTGCAAGCCATGTGCACTGGCCATTGGTCACATCATGAGGTTATATTGGACACTGAACTAGGATGCAGGGTAGGTGCAATGGGTAATGGGGGTGGTTTGGTGGGGCTGGGATCATGGCTGAGCCTCATGCACTAGGCAATTCAACCATGACTTGCATCCCCCATCATGTGCCGCTGATAATGACACATAGCGGTATGTGTTGCAAAAATATGTTTGTTAAAAGAGATTTACAGTTCTTTCATATATGTTAAAACAGGAATTATTAATAACTTATATACAGTGATGAAACTTTTTGACTCATAAAAACCTATGAAATTCACATAAAAAACTTTGTTAAATGGACATTATGGTTAAGTTGTACTAATAAAAACCTATGAAATTCAGTGAAAAAAACATTGTTAAAAGGACATTATGGTTGCAAGTAAAACTGAAAAACCCCAGACATCCACAGTTACGATAAAACCACCGTACCCTGCTAAAACACCCAGGACATCAAAGATGAAATCACCAATCTCATTGATGACATCACTGGTGACATTCATTTTGATGAAAACTCCCTACAAGGGGTTGTGTTTATAATGATGGTAATGTTACCAACATTATGGATGTCTGACTGCCAGTACATGACACCCAAAGCATGACTCTCTCCAAATGTGTATATATGTCTAGAACTTTGCTGTCACTTTGCTGACAAGGTGTTATCAGAAATTAAATAAGCAGAAATGCCAGTGTGTTTTATGTGCTCACATGGGTTGTAGGCTTTTAATCACTGTCAGTGATATGTCAAAAATAAACATTTGTGTTTGTTCTTAAGTTCCCAAACTGCTCTTTGATTTTATGTCAAGCGCAAAGTAGTTTACATTAGTGCTATTTTGCAACATTATGATTGGTCTTAAAGTCACTCTGAACATTATGGAAGCAATTCACAAACGGGTTTTCTCTACTTGCCTGTGCTTTTGGTAGAGAAAACACCTGCATTCACTTCTGCGAATCACTCACAGAATGCTGACAGTGTGTGAGCTGTGGCATTACTTACCACAGATCAAAGCACATCCAGATTCACAGCAGGAGTTTCTCCATCTGCTGCACCTCTATGGCTTCTTTCCTGAGCTTGGTCTTCCCTGTCAGTCTTTGCCTCAAAACTAGACCGGTGGTTGCACTTAAATGCAATTAACACTAGTCAGGTCAATCAGATCCATGTACTACAAATCCATTCCAGGTCTTGTGCTTCCTGAGTCTACTTTTGACTTTAACACTGCTTGCACTTTTTATGTATCTAGTTTCACATATTATTCCCCAAATTCGTTTTGACATGTTTTAGACATTTTCCATTATTGTTCACATCCACCAAAATGCATGTTAAATGAATTGCATTGTGCAAGTAATCACAAGCAGCAACCTGGTGAACGACAACAGACTGCAAGTAAATATGTGGTTAGCTCCCAAATGGGCTTTAACATAGACTCATTTGGGCATCAATTTAAGAGTAACTAGTAAATGTTACAAGGTAACGAGAATAGGTTGATTACTATAAGCCTGAAATTGTTCTGTCTAGGCTACATCCTTTCTGACAGTAAACACAGGTTGACCGTGTATCACTATAAACCAGATAATGGCCCTGGTGTACTGCCTAAGCCCCTCCTGGATAGTGTGTCTTGGAAAAACAAATACCGTACTAACACAGAGGTGTTACTAGTGTATTAATGCTGTTAAAAAAACATTTTTCAACGATAGATTCAAAATCACTTACAAACAATGTGTAACAACATATATACAGAAGGTACCTATGACCTATAAAGTACCTTTGTTCTAAAGTCTACACAGTGTATGTGATGAATAAAATATCATTCAATTCATTGTCAAACAAGAACATATCCCATTGAAATGTATATAGCACCCATCCATAAAAAAGAATCTATCTGATCACTGCGACCACATATAATTGTGACTGCCGAAAATGCCGACTTTTTTCAAATATATTTTTTAATTAAGCCCCCTTTACACCACATAGATATGCGGGACCCCCCACAGCCCCTCCATATTACTATAATACCCCATACCCCCCCCCCCCCACATATATATGTAGTGTAAAGGGAGTGTTTAAAACAAAAAGAAAGTCAGATATTTCAGCCTGTCGCAATTGTGAGGGTGACATTTTGGGTCATTTCCATAAAAAGCAATACAGTCTTGTGTTGACAAATAAGTAAGAATTCTTGTAGCTAATGTCTATCAATATAGACTCTTATTGGACTGAATGTACGCTCTCCACCTTCGCTAGCTGTGTATCACTATACAGTAGACAATATAATTCAAGCAACTCCTGTGTCTTGATGACTTATGGGGAGCGGGTCATCTTACCACAGTGGGATTTCCGCAGACATTATTTTAGCGTTGCCGGCTGATTTGACAGGTATGGTGTGGGGGTTGAGCAGAAAGACTTGTCACGAAGGGGGAGCAGGGGAATAGAAAGGGCTGTAGTCATAGGGGTGTCCCTGTGCAAAATCAGAGAGTATGCTTCATGAAAGGCTGCCAATGCAGCAGGCAAAAAACAAGACACCCGAGCCCCAGGGATAGAACCAGGGCTTTAAGGGGGGCTGGAGCTAGCCGGAGCAGAGCCCTGGCAGTCGCCAAAGGCAGGCCATGAGCTGCCACACCCACAGTCCCAAGTGCATGTAACTGTGTCTTCCGGCATTTTGTGCTAGGGATGCTGTGTGAGCATGGTAGGGACACTGAAAGAAATGTATGCAGGAAAGCCATCTGCCAGCCAGCGCCTGCCTCCCATGGAATAGCTCTCTCCAAATGTGTGTATATGATTCAAGGTTTGCTGTCACCTTTCTGGTAAGGTGTTATTATAAATCAAATGAGCCGAAAGGCCGGTGTGCCATAGGTGCTCTGAAGGGTTTAGTCTTGAATCACTGTCACAGATGTGTCATTTGTAAAATAATTGTGTTGATTCTTATTTATTTTTTTTGCATTTTTAAAGCGCTCACACAGTCCGCGGGCATCGAGGCGCTGTTACAGGTATTGTTGGTTTTTTTAGTTGCGTAATTGATTTTCTTTTTTGTCTTAGTTACGTACTTATAACGCGCTTAAACACCCAGATGTTTCTAAGCACGGACCCAGGGATCGAACCTGTGTTGCTTCATGTCGTCTTGCTTACAAAGCGCACACGTTGCCGCTGAGCTATCCTCCCGGGACAAAATGCTTTTTGGTTTAAAGCAAAGCACCAAGTAGGTTCTATTGGTGCTGTTTTTTCTCCTGTGCTTTCTCACGGGTGCTCTGCTGGGTGATTTCAGGGCTGGCTCAAGATGTCAGGGATAGGTTAGCGCATTGAGGTCTGTCTTTGGCCAGCAGAAGCACATTTAAAGTGACACAGCATTTAGTTAGAGAAGATTGGTGACTCTACAGCTTTAAGAGGGTTAATAGCTACAGATTATCACAGGACAGATAGACAGCAGGGGAGCTGAAATTCCAAATGAGCACTCTGAAGCTATTAAGCATGCTGGACCTGGATCATTTCTTTAAGAATGAAGGTGATTTGCTCACAGATTGAATTTCTTACATTTCAGGTCAGAAAGGGATAGATTTGCAGACAGCAGTTTATTTGGAAACTGAACCAGAGAGAGTTATATTTACAGTATGCAGACCAGATGCAAACGAGACCAGACCAGCCAGACTATAATGGGTGGGCTAAAGTACATGTTTACAGGGCCTCATGATGTATTGATTGTTAAGGGCAGGTGGCCCATGTCATGGTCACCTGCCACCTTTCCAGAGGACACCCACCCACCCCCGCACTCGATTTCATATCCCACCGAAAGCACTTAATAGAATGAAGTATGTCATTTAATTTAATTGGATATTTCTAAGGCACCTATGCATCAAATGGTGTTTCAAGGTGCCACAAGACAAAAGGGGGGAGGGGGCACAAGGGAGAAAGATAACAATAACAGTCCTACTAGGCCTTGTGACATTTTGACCGTGCAAGTGCAGTAACAAGAAGTGGGAGGGAGAGGGAGAATGCCATCTGTGCGAATGTGATGTGCTAGTGTGGGAAGGGAAGTGCAGGGCAAAGAGGAGAGAGTGCAAGTGAGAGGGGATAGAGGAGGAGGGAAGAGGGCCACAGGGGCTAGTTGAGTGCTAAGAGGAGGCCAGGTGGGCAAGTGTCAGGGATTGTAGGGGGTGAGGACCTACATGCTAAGTGAGAGGAAGGGGGTAGACTGGGAAGGGGGCCTGGTGCCCTGTACAACTCAGAGGGAAACCAGGCAGCCAGTCACTGTGGCAGACAGCAGTGTTAGTAGGGGAGGGAGAAGGAACAAGCGAAAACGAGGGTCTTGAGGAGCTTACAGAACTTAAGGAGATCCGGCTCAAGTCTTAGAGGGGCAGGGAGATCATTCCAGAGGAGGCTCCTGCGGAGGAGAGAGATCTGCCCCCACTCTTTGCTTAGAAAAGCATCTGAACTGCCAAGAGTTGGAGCTAGAGGAACGAAGGGCTCTAGCAGGGAGGTATTTAGGGAGAGAGAGTTGGATGTAGCGGGGTCCCAGGCTCCAGAAAGCCTTGTGGATGATGCAGAGGGTCTTGATCTTGATCCTAGCAAAACCTGATGAGAGCAAAGAGCGAGGAATGGGCTGTGAGTGTGCCAATCACCCCAAAAATTTGGTGGAAGACAAACTCTCAAAAATCATGGCGCATCACTGTCAGTGAAGAGGAAAGGGTTATGGGTCGTAACAGGAACAGTGTCCAAGGAGTCATGTACCTGCTCTAAACACACCTCTATCATGACCCTGAGGCGCTTTATGTCGACTCCCTCTATCGCATTATTTCAAATGGCAGTTTGTTGTTGACCGTTTCTTTCAGTGACAGTAGCTCATCTGCCCAGACTCTATGGTCACTACGATTTCTCTGAGGGTTATGCAGCTGGAACATAGGCAGAGCACTCTCTACATGGGCAGTCTGTCTCAGTTGTCCTGTCCAGTAAATAATATGCACTAGCGTTTCGCTTATGTGCAAGTGCTCTCTGTTGCCTTTTGTGAATGCGCTCATATGCTAACACTTTGTAATTCATCCATTATTTAGAAAACACTTTAAGCATGAAGTGTGAGGGTATCCACCCTTCACTTCGTCAGACTTACATCTGTGTTAGTGCTTTCATTTCCCTTCATAAGCGTCAAACGTTTGTGTTTTCACTCTATCTGTACTTCTGCTTCGTCTTTAATGCAATGTATCACTGAAGTACACATATCCCATTATGGGTAGGGGTGGGGTGAGCATTTTAAATTCTGTTCTATAGAAAAAATGGCACACTCCAAGCAAAATTCCCCCAATCTGCCAATTTCGCCTGCAGAGTGGAATTTCTGGGCCTTTTCCCACCCAAAATTTGATTTTTCAATATTTGGTTTTTTGAAAATGAAATCTTCGGCGTGAAAAGGGGTGTTTTGTCCCTTTAAATTTCGTTTTTGGGAAAAACTAAATTTCTGTGGCAAAAAAAATCCACATATGTGGCAGAAAAGATGCAAATACCACCCAGCCAGAGGAACAGAATTGTTGGAGAATTTCACCAATTCTATCTCCCCAGCAGTAATTTCACCGACCCCTAATTATGGGTATATTTATATTTTTCAAAAGAATAATACAATTTCAAAAAGGTTCAGTATGCATATTATATATAATTTTTTGACAACATGCAAAAATGGCCTAATAATAATGGGAAGAGAAATAAGCTGCACTACAGAAAGGATTTTGAGATGGCGGTATTTGACTCCCTACAGTTGGAAGAAGGGCATAGACTGATTTTTCAGGGAGTAAAAGGTAGTTCTCATTGTTGATTTGGTTATTTATAGACAAATAAAAATACATTTATGTTTGAAAAACATCAATATTTGTGTTGTAACACACACACATTTTGCCCGATATGTCCCATAAATGAAAATATATATATATATTTTGTAAATGTTTGATCTTACAAGCTTTGTCAGGTCAGATAGGACAATATTTGAGCACATCAGAGCTGGCAATTTAAAGGGGCATACACTGTTACTTCCTAATTTTTGTTGGGACTGCCTCATTTTTGGGGTAAAACAGATAGCTGTGCCACTTATCTGGGGGGCTGGAAGCAGGAATGCTGTAAAATGAATACCTGCATGCAAATTCAGTTAACTTTACTCGGTTTGGTAGCGTGAATGATGATGTCATCTGTGATGTCATCTTTAATGTCTTGGGTGTTAGTCTGAGTAGTGCATGGAAGGGGCATGAGTTATGGTTGCATTGCTTTCCATAGCTAGCACATTTCTTCGGTTTTTCGATTTTGCGCCCCAACCATAATGTCTCTTTAACAAAGTTTTTCTCTGATTTTCGAAGGTTTTTATTAGAAAACCCTAACCATAATGTCCCCTTAACAAAGTTTTTTCATTAAATTTCAAAGGTTTTTATTGGAGAAACTTTGCCATAATGTCGCTATAACAAAGAAGTTTTGATATGTTCCAGCACTGCATGTAAGTTATCAATAATTCCACTTTTAACATATATGAAAGAACTATAACTATAATTTTACAAACATATTTTTTGCACCGCAACTGACATGTTTCACTTTGAGCAGCACATATTGGGGATGCAAGTCATGTGTGAACTGCATAGAGCATGAGGCTCAACAATGACCAGGACCCTCTATAGCCACTGGACCTAGCCTACAGCCTGCAGCAATCCACATTATGCCATAATGGCTTCATGTGTCACTGTCCATGACATGTAGCCATGGCCATAAACCTTGGGGCATGAGCTTCAGAGGTGTTGCCGGCCCTGCAGAGCAACCCATAGTAGAGATTAGGCCTGGCTTCCAGCCCGGCCCGGGGAGCACTATAGCCCATTTGTGGGACCGTGGCCTCAGTCCATAATATGCTGCCATGGCCACTGGCCACACTCCCTGGACCATGAGATTCAGCCATGTTGCCTGCCCCACTAATAAAACCACAGTTATCATTGTCAGTGACCTGTAGACTAGCCTAGTGGCTGTTCATGGGTTGTGGCCACGGCCAGTGTCCACAATCCCTGGGGCTGGGGCTTCAGCCATATTGCAGGCCCCGCTATCCATCTCATTGTAGGCCTTATCCATTGCTGGAGGCCAGGCCAAGTGCCACCGTAAACCCATAGTTGGTCCACTGGTGGCCATGACCAGTGGCCTGATTGTCCGGGGCATGGCTGAATCCACAGGATATTTCTCAGGCACCAAAGTTACATCACTATTTTTGTACCTATATTTTGGCACATTTACATTTTTTTGAAAAAGAACACGGACTGATTAACTCCTGATTTGCTAAAGCATGCTTTTGAGACATACCCGAAGCTCTTTGAGCAAGTACGGCGCAGATCCGTCCGGCAGTTCGGGCACTAGCCATGAGCAACATTTTGTTCCCATTGAAATCTATCTGGATTTTCAAAAAAAGTTTAACCTAACTATTACTTTCCCCCCCTTTCTAAACGGTCAAACTTTGGAAAATATTAAATTATTCAAAAGTCAGGTCTATATTGTTTCCACAAAGTTTCGTGCAGATTTGTTGAATAGCAACAAAATAATTTCACTGGGGTCCCTTGACATGTTGACCCAACAGCCTTCGGTCGTGTCCTCTTTCCGTATTGCACGTCTCATTTCCTTAAAGTAGCCCAGTAGCCATAGTCTTCGGCCACACCCATCAGCCCCCACCTCACTGTAGCTATAACATTCCACTTTTTTGGATTAATCAAATATTTAAAATCTTTTTTTTAAAAAAAACTTTTTCCCATAGCCGCAATTAGTATAACCCCAATAATAGTAATGTACTGCAAATAACCCTGGTTATTCATAAAATAACCCCAGTTATTAATTTGATGTACTTTCATTCCCGATGAAGTTTTCTGCTATGTGAAAATAACCCCCATTATGAGAAAATGTTCGAGCTCTGAACTTGGTCCCCAACCACGCCCCCCCCCCACCAAAACCCTCTAATTTCACACAGTGTTCTCTTTCTCCCTCTCCTCCTGATGCCATTTCATCCTTTTTCCTCCTCAAAATAGCAGTGTTTCCACTTTTCATTTTTGGCTAACCCCAGTTATTTCGGGACTAACCCTGGTTATCTCTCGCATCGAATAAAAAAAGGATGCTTTTTCATTTCTGAAAAAGCCTCTCTGCTGCAAAGCACCATAGGAGATATAGCTATAATTTTGGGAGAAGGGAGCATGCCCTGCTCCGTCAAATATTTTAACAACTACTGGGCAGAATAACCCCAGACTCCTCCCTGAAATAGAGTCAACGCTTCATGCCCAAGTGGTTTCATATCTGGTCCAATTCCATGCAGCGGTTTTTGCTGTGCACAGAAATTCTGAAGTTTTCTCAAGAAGTTTTCTCAATGAGAAATTAATTGGAGTAGGCCAAAAAAAGTGTTTTTTTGATTTCTTAATACCTTTTTCATTTTTTAATGAATCTTTCCCAACATTTCCATTGGGGGCTGTGGGTTGCCTTGACAAACATTTTGTTTGCAAAATATAAGCCAAATTCGGTCATGTGAGTCAAATGTTATTAGCAATGTTCTGGTTTCCTATGGAAATGTGCTGTATATGTAGACGTTAACCCTGTGCTATGTTCTTAAAGTACTTTCCTTAAGGTTTAGTCTCAGCTCATGGTGCACGTACATGGGGCAATTGGCAGGCAGGCCTCAATTGGCAATTGGCAGGCCTCAAACACACAATTCATTTGTATACATGAAGATAAACTTTAATGCTATTAACATTTTCTGATGATGCTGTTTCTTTCTTCCTTGCTTTAGTTTCCCTGTATGTGCTTCTGATTTGTAAGCATTGTGGGTCTTCATATGTATTGTTTGTACTAGCACAAGTGTGTAGTAAGTCTTGAATTGTTAGCTAGTTATTACATGTTTAACATTACACAATCACCCCTGACATCTTGTTACCAACAATATAAACACAACCCCTTGTAGGAACTTTTCATCAAAATTACTTTCACATGTGATGTCATCAGTGATGTCATCAATAACATTTGGGATGTAATCTATGATGTCTTAGCAGTGCATGGTGGTGGTGCAAGTTATGGCTGCTTAGCTTATCATAACTGGCGAATTTCTGAGGTTTTTCGGTTTTACTTGTAACCATAACGTCCCTTTAACAAAGTTTTTTCATTAAATTTCATAGGTTTATATTAGTGCAACTTAACCATAACTTCCCTTCAACAAAGTTTTTCATTGAATTTTATAGGTTTTTATTGGTGCAACTTAACCATAGCGTCTCTTTAACAAAGTTTTTTTCAGAGAATTTCATGGGTTTTTACCAGTGCATGCCATTTTCCTGCAATTTACTAACATCATACGCCCAATATAGCAACATTTTTGTCCAATTTACAAAGTTTCACCTTAAAACTCTGCCATTTCTTACCTTCTAGCATCATTTTAACACTTCTGTTTTTGCTTTCATCGATATCTGCGGACATCTGACGTCTTTGCGGACCTTCCGGACTCTACCACGTGACCATGGCTCGCGCTTGTCATGATTACATGTCCATGAACACATCTCGAACACCTATTCTTACTCATTATCCATTCACAATCTATTACAAAGCACACACTTGGAAGAATAGTAGCAAAACTGCTATTTATCTTACTAATGACATCAGCTATTACCGCCTGCAGGAGGACCCACAGTCACCAAAGGTATATCACTATTTTTTGTACCAAAAATGAAACACAGGCACATTTCCAAAACCATGCTTTAAGGTCCTTGCCAATGCTCTTTATATGAGTTTGCTTGAAATCAACCCATGTTTTATTTGTTCAAAAGTGTCAAAATGTATGTACATACAAAAGTCTTATAACTAATCCCCCACTTGACAAAATCCATTCAGACTTTGCACAAACATTGAAGGTTAGGTCTATAATCTTTCTGAAAACGTTTTTCCACATTCGTCAAATGGCAGCAAAGTTATAAGCCATCTAAAAATGTTGAGACCCCCCTCTAATTTAGCCCCCTCCTGACAAAATCCCACCAAACATTAAAAAAACATTTATATCTAGATCTATAATCTTCTTGCAAACTTTTGTGTAGATTTGTCAAATGGCAACACATTTATAAGCCTTTACAATATTGTGGGACCCCCCATCTAAATTTGTTCCCTCTTGACAAAACAGCTCCACACTTTCTAAAACCATTCACAATCAAGTCTAAAATAACATTCCAAAATGTCGTGCAGTTTTATTGAGTGGCGCCAAAGTTATAAGCCGTCCAAGAACTGCTTTTCACCAACCCTGTAATGCAGAAATAGGCACAGATGTCCCCGAACATCAGACTGTTCGTTCGGGGTAAAAACACCTGTTTTTTGCCTTTTTATGGCCATATACCATCCCATCCTCATCACCCTTCACTTCCCCAGAGATTGTTTGATAAGTTTGACAAGTGTAATGTTGTGTTTTTTGATATGTTTTTACCGTGGTGTCCATGGACACCGGCGGATGTTCGGGAATCCAACATGGCGAGCGTTTCCAAAAATCGGACGCACTTCACGCTTTTCACCATCCAATCAGGGGGGGTGTCCAATGTCCGCGGACATCAGGTCACTCTCTAGACTAATTGTATGCCTGTCCACGGAGCAAACAGGGAAATGGGTCAGCGGTGCCAGATATCACATATTTTTTTGAGCTACATTTTGCCTGTTTTAAAAAAAAATACTGGACGTATTTTCACCAAATTTACAAAGCACACTTTCGGGACCAAGCCGCCGCTCCTGCAACAAATTTGGTGAAAATCCATCCAGCAGTTTGGGTGTACACTTGAACAAAGTTTGTTCCATTCAGTCTATGGAAAAATAAAATGTTGGGACCCCCCTATAACTTTGCCCCCCCCTTGACGAAACCTCACCAAACTAGCCAGAGTGGGCCATATACTTTTTTTGCCAAGTTTGGTGAGGATTCGGCCAGGGGGAGCGAAGTTATAAGCCGCCCAAAAAGCACTCTTCCTATGGGTTTAGCAACTTAACCATAACTACATGCTTGCTTCCGCAGGACGTGTAATATATATATTGGAAGAAAGGTGCAAGAACAGCAATGCTGGAGGAATGCACTCCAAGGAGTCCTGTTTTTCGGAATGTGAAGCCTTCGATTTAGACCTCCAAGACAGTATAATGAAAATAGTTGCCAGCTTTAATGAATTCTCAGGGGAACAAAAGGTAAAAGCACGGACAATGCATTTCACAGTCTTCTGACTGCTTATTCACGTACAGAGAACTTTCTGTGGAAAAAGTTTTTAAGCTAACCAGCATCAAACTTTATGGTTATTCGTCTTTGTGATTTTTACAATTCCCTATTGATAGTCCTTTATTTCTTTCCTTAGCAAAGTGCCTCTATACAATCAATTAATTTTCCTTATTGCCATTTTAGAGCGAATTCGCCTCTATGCGATGCACAGTGCTATCTACACAGAGTGTGCTACAATTGCAATATATATATATTACAGGGTCTGCAGTAGCAACCCTGTAGTTATGGTTACGTTGCTAACCCATAGGAAGAGGATTTTTTGAGTGGTTTATATCTTTGGCGTCGTTTGACAAATCTTCACAAAACTTTGCAAAAAAAGTATACAGCCAACTTTGAATTATTTTATAAAGTTTTGTGTGGTTTCCTCAAGGGGCGGCAAAGTTATAGGGGACGTCCCAAAACTTTCACAATCCATATAGACATGAATGGAAATACATTTTGCTTGCGACTACAACCCAAACAGCTTGACAGATTAGCACCAAACTTGCGTGAGGAGCAGTGGCCTGGTCTCGAAAATGTGGAATTTGGTGGTAATCCGATAAAACCGATTTTTTAAAATGATGACAATGTAGGTCCAAAATAATTAGTGATATCTCCGTCCTGTCCGCAAACTCACTTCCTGGTTTGTTGTCCGTGGATGCTTCTAGACCAATCAGGGAGCCGCGTAACGTTCACAGACATCAAACCTGGCCGCTGACTGGTCAATTAAAACATGAAGTGCATCAAAACCTTTGAAATGGACACCCTTTTGGATTTGGAACCTGCACCCATAGACTGTGAGCATCACGGTAAAACATATTAAAAAACACAACATTACACTTGTCAAACAAATGAAACAATTTCTGAGGCGGTGAGTGGTGATGAAGAAGGAATGGGATATGTCCATAAAAAGCTAAAAGTTCGATGTTTTCTCTTCTGCGATGTCCGTGAACATCTCAGATGTTCGGGGGCGTTGATGTTTGCAAAATTGACAAATGTTCGAGGACATCCATGCATATGTGTGCATTACAGTGTCGGTGAAGAGTAGTTATTAGGTGGTTTATAACTTGACGCTGTTCAACAAAACTGCAAAATAATGTGCAATACAAATATAGGCCCAACTTTGAATGTTATTGAAAAGTATGGTGCCATTTCATCAAGGGGGGCCAAATTAGAGGGGAGTTCCAACATTTTTAGATGGCTTAAAACTTTGGTGTCGTTTGACAAATCTGCACAAAGATTTGAAAAAGATTATAGACCAATCATAAGTGGCCACTGATTGGTCAATTAAAAATGTGAAATACCTCAAAATGTTTGAAACGGACGTCATTGAATAGGGTATTTGATATTATTTATTCACAATATAGCGATTGTCACACGTTAAGCAAATGTTAAAATGCTCAGAGGTTATTAAACCCAGGGTCATGCATCTTAAATGGCATATCTAACTATTCACCTGTCTTTTCTAACAACTACTACAATGTGGGGGGCATGGTTAGCCGGCCATGTAAGAGGCTGGTAGACTGCAGAGCTCCTGATGATCCATCTTACATCCGGCAGAAACCTGCCTTCCCTGCCGCAAAATACTTGCCCAGAAGATAGGATTGCGTAGGGGAAGGCGAGCGGCGCGCAATGCACGCAATAGAAATGGAATCCGCTTCCTGCATAACAATTTAATCGAGGTCGGAACTTTCTGCATGGAGCCAGGAGCGCTGCCCAAAATGGCTGCTGTGCCCCAGAACAAAGGATTCGGCAATGGGGACCGGTGGTGAGGTGCGGAGGTGCCCTGCGGCGGTACACCACGGACCCGTGGGTGAGGGACTCCCGCACGGGGACCGCGCTGCGCTACAGCTGGTTTGCGCAAGGTTGGCACAGATCCAGTGCCTGGACACTTCCAAGCACGGGATGACGCCAATATGATTAGGGTGACGTGTCGGACGGAGCTGCTGTTTGGTGCGACTGAGGCGGTTTGCCCCCTGTGATCCGACGAGGGACGTGCAGCCTTGGGACATTGCCGGAAACCGGCACTTCATTGCACAGGTTCCTGCATCGGCGAGCCGAGCACTTCGGGAACCCTGCCATGCTCGGTGTGAAGAGCGGTCGCCGGAGACCATAAGGAGGAGGAAGGGCGCAGGGCAGCGCCGGCACCCCTCGCTGCCGAAGGTGGGCTGGGGACCGCCAGCACAACACGAGACTCTGGGCTCCGGCTGGCAGCATCGTGCGGGGCCCGAGAGCAACCACTCGTCCCCCTGTGGGGGCAGCTGTTGCTCGCAGGGGGTGTGTGGGACCTAAGGAGCCCTGCTGGAGGCGAGCCATGCACGGCCTGGCCCATGGTACGGCCCGAGCACCACAGAACGGACACCCCCGCTGCTCCATCAGCTGGAGCAGGCAGTAAGCAACACGGGTTGGATGAAACACCCCTCCACGCCACAGAGGACTATGCTATCCCTTAGTGGCCTGCCGCAGGGCATATGACACAAGTGACACAATAAATCTGGCTGTGGGCCCACAGGAGACGACACAAGGAGGCCCTGCTTGATTTCGGTGTTGGGGAGCAATATCTGCCCATAGTAACCACAACAGTAGACTAAACTTGGGCTCAGAGGGCAGCCCAGTGGTGCCGCGTCTCTGGTCACCCGGGCACAGACCGCCACCTACACAGATCCGGTGCCTACACGGATCGGAGTATACCCCCGTAGACAAGGAAGGGGGAGGCTTGGATGCACCCTGCCCCCAAGGAGCATTGTACCATGGTCGCCCTCTCGGGTGATATCGCCGGGGGGACACTAACATGGGCGCAAAGAGGGGGGCAAGGGGGAGCAACACAACCTTCCACATCGGACGTTGCGAAGCAATGGGACTGACCTGAAAGGCATTAAGTTGAACGTGCCCCGAAGAAGGCCATTCCCATGGAGGCGGACCACTGGGCCACCCACACTCTTGGGACCGGCCCCCTGTCAGTAACAATTCACTGCTGTGCCCGGAACAGAGAGCTTCCACCCTGTCGAACATGATGACCAAGCCAAACAAAACTAAAGGGAAACAGTCCACAATGGAAGACTACGCAAAGACCCCGCAACTTACAGAGGGGGCCAGGAGCAAGGACAGAGGCGCACAGTTCGACGCGTCACCAGCGAGGGACAACCGGCAGATCCTGGAAGCCAGAGCGGACCTAAAGGCAGCGTGGAAACGAAACTGGAAGCCGCCATGTCCTCGCTGAAGGTGGCGCTGGAATCCAAAATAGACGCGGTGCAGATAGACCTGAACCTCCTTAGACAAGACGGAGGGCAATAGCTGACCGCACAGGAGAACTGGAGAAAGGAGTAGAGGTCAACACAGCGGCTTGCGCCACACACGCTTCAGAGATCCACACGTTGCGACAGCAGGGGGCAACCTGGAAAGTAGAGCGGAAGAGGCAGAAGGAAGAGCACAAAGGAACAATATACGTATCGTGGGGCTTCCTGAAGGAGAAGAGGGAACAAACCCCACGGAATACGTTGAATCCCTGCTCCTGCAAGACGTCGAAGGGGGCACACTGTCTCAGGGATTTGCGGTGGAGAGGGCGCACAGAGCCCTGACTAGGAGACCCCCCCTGGGAGCCCCTCGAGACCCATCATCCCTAAAATATTAAACTACCGCGACAGGGAACGGATACTGGAATTCTTCTGCAAGGGAGGCACAATCCAGAGGGCATCCGCCTTAATAACAGCATACCCCGACTACACTCTCCAGGTACAACGAAGGAGACTCAATTTTGGTGCGGTTAAGAGGAGGCTACGGGAATCGGGCCGCAGGTACATGCTGATGTACCCAGCGAGACTGAAGATATTCCACAAGAATAGAACACTTTTTTTTGATACCCCAGAGGAGGCGTCGGATTGGCTGGATGCACAAAATTGCCCAGAAGGAAAGGAAGACCAGAAAGGAAGCAGCGCGGAGAAATGACGCAGCGACCCGGTGAGCAAGGTGCCGTATAAAAATGCAACAATGGGACTTGATTATAGTTGTGCTAGATAACGGGAAGGCAGAATATGATGAAGCATGACAGGAGTAGAAGAGCACCCGACCTCTAACCCCCTTAGATAGGTTAGTTTGGTTACCAGTAGTGCGGTAACCTCCTGCTGGGCACCCGGTACCGGTGTAGCTGGACGGGGCCAAATGCGGGATCTCCTGAGATCCAGGGATGAAGCTGGGCAATTGTTGGTGTTGGGACGCGAGCGGGGAAGGGAGGGAGTTGGGAAGTTTGTAGTGGTAGTGGTTAGGGAACGAGCATATACCCACACGCCTCCGCGTGTAGTCCAAGATGAGCATTCTCAGGCTCGGAACACTGGAGGGAGGGAAAGGAGGAGAGACCGGAAAGGGGATGGGTGACCTTAGAATGATAACCTGGAACGTCAAGGGGCTCACTACCTATTTGAAGAGGAATAAAGTGATGATGTACCTGAGGAGGCAAAGAATATACATAGCCCTGTTGCAAGAGACCCACCACACGAAGGAGAAACAGGAGGTAATTAGAAAAAAGTGGAAGGGCACTACTGTGGGTGCCACCTACTCAGCATATGCCAGGGGGGTGATCATATGGGTTGCACCTCAGGTGCCTCTTCAGATGCTACAGACAGCGGTAGAGCCAGATGGGAGGATGCTGGCACTTCGCAGACTCTTGGAAAACAGGGAAATAAGCATCATAAATACGTACGCCCCTAATCAAGACACGGTGACTTACTACAAAACGCTATATGGGAAGATTAGCCCACTCGCGAACGAGTTGGTCGTTTGGGGGGGATTTTAACCCTAAACTAGACAGATCTGATACGAAATTCAATAAACCCACACCCGCAGCAAGAGCTCTACGGGCCCTCCTGAGGGATTTTGGGCTTGAAGACACATGGAGGCAGCAGCACCCGACAGCAAGACACTACTCTCACTACGCGGCCCCACACAACCTATACT
The DNA here is from genome assembly GCF_040938575.1 of Ambystoma mexicanum. Classification (NCBI taxonomy): domain Eukaryota; kingdom Metazoa; phylum Chordata; class Amphibia; order Caudata; family Ambystomatidae; genus Ambystoma; species Ambystoma mexicanum. The sequence goes on along the minus strand of NC_090930.1, from coordinate 825,344,087 downwards.
CTAGGTTGGATTACATGTTCACCACCCCCGGAATAACTAGAGAGGTGGTGGGCTCAGAATATAAAGCCAGGATACTGTTGGATCACTCCCCCATGGTCCTGGAGTGGTGGCACTAGCCCCCAAGAGCCAAAGTCCCCACATGGAGACTCAGAGCTGAGGCCCTGAGAGATGCTTCCTTCCGGGAGGACCTACGGGAGGAGATAATTAGCTGTTTTGAACTAAACACTGGGAGTGTGGAATCGGAAGGGACCCTGTGGGAGGCCTTCAAGGTGGTAATTAGGGGGGCGGCCATTTCCAAATCTAAAGGGCTCCAGAGAGATATAGACCGGGAGTTGCAGGACATTGAAAAAGAGATTGGAAATAATAATGGAGAAAGAGGGGACCTCGCAAGAACAAGCGGAAGGGGCGAGCCAGCTGCAATTGGCAGGCGGAGAGTTATGGGACAGACTCAGTAACCTGAATTATAAGAAATATATCGAAAGGCAACATACCGGAGGGGACAAACCAGGGAGGCTGCTTGCGTGGCTATATAAAAATGAGGAACATAGGCCAGCAATTAGGGAGATAGTGGGGGAGGCTGGACAGGTCTGCAATACCCAGGAAACTGTGAACAAGAGATTCCTCGAATTTTACAAACACCTCTATGCAGACGTGGGGGAGTACATTGAACGCGAAACTCATGAGGTCCTAGAAGATATAGGATTGCCCCAACTGAACACAGAAGACAGAGAGAACTTAGAAGCCCCAGTTACGCTGGAGGAACTAGAGGCAGTGGTCACGCATTTAGGCACGTGTAAAGCCCCAGGCATGGACGGACTCCCCAGCGAGTTTTATAAAACATACAGACAAGAGATCCTTCCCCCACTCCTGGCCATGTTGAATGAGGCATATGAGATTGGAAGACTGCCGGAGTCCCTGAGGGAGGCGATGGTCATTCCCCTTCTTAAGCCAGGCAAGCCCAGCGCGGACTCTGGGTCGTACAGACCACTGTCCATGCTGAACGAAGACAGTAAGATCCTTACGACAGTACTTGCAAATAGACTTAAGCCAATGATAAACAAATTAATACACCCAGACGAAACAGGATATGTCCCGGGTAGGAGCATATCCGATAATCACAGGAGACTCCATCATATTATAGAGCAGGCAGAGGGTGACCCAGACAAAATAGCAGTGGTCTCATTGGACGCAGTCAAGGCATTTGATTCGGTCCGAAGGCTATGACTGATGGCGGCTCTAAAGGGATTCGTTATGGGACCTGGGTACTTGCGGTGGGTGAAGAGGCTTTACAGCTCCCCCATGGCCAGGGTACGAATGGGGAAGATCATATCAGAGAGCTGGCAATTAAGCAGAGATACGAGGCAGGGTTGTCCATGGTCACCAATGTTGTATATACTAGCACTCGAGCCCCTGGCTATCTATCTCAGACAACAGTACGGAGAGATAGGGGTGCGCACCAAAGGGGGACCGCACCTAATATCGCTATATGCAGACGATATGCTTATATACCTACGCTACCCAGAGGAGAACCTGCAATACATCTTAGAAGTGATGGAACGGTATGCAGCCTTCTCCGGGATAATGGTTAACCCTAATAAATCAACCTTGTTTCCCTTGGGCAGATACAAAGGCATTCCACTGACAAACCTGCCCACTCTGCAGATAGCTTGGCAGACTGAAACGTTTAGATACCTGGTGATTAACATATATCATACGGTCGCGACTGAGCACAAACATAACACAGAGAAAGCTGTGGAAGGCATTAAAAATAGCATGGAATTCTGGGCCAAACTACCCCTGGCAATGGTAGGGAGGGCGGCCCTGCTGAAGATGGTGGCCCTGCCCAGGCTACTGCACTTCTTTACAAACATCCCATACATGGTGCCCAGGTGCTTCTTTACTAAACTGCATAGCTTGTGCAGGGGCTTCCTGTGGCATGACACAAGAAACTGAGTGGCCCTGTGGAAACTACAGAACGTATATGATAGAGGGGGGATTAAGTTACCAAACTTCGAGATATACCACTTAGCGGTGCAACTACAATATGTAGCCAGGTGGCTGGCAGAAGACGAGACGGCAGAGTCCAGGCTGCTGAGGGAGGCGAGCGCCCCTTATTTCTTACGAGAACTAATATGGCTACCCAAATCAGAGATGAGGAGGAGACCAGAGTTGCTGACACTGGGCTGGGAGATCTGGCGCAAAGCGTGCCGGTCCTGGGGTGGCCCAGCCCATGTTCCCCGCAGGCGCCTCTCGTGGCGCTATGCGGGGAAGATGCCCAGCTCAGAAGAATGATCTGTAAATATTGGGAGCAAGTGGGCCTAGCCAAGCAGGGGGACATCTGGTAGGATGGGGAGGCCATAGATTTCCAAACATTAGTAGACGGAACCGGGGTACAGCTAAGACAGCACATCACATATAATAGGATAGTCAAAAAAGTGAAAGAAACATGGTCTGAAATTGTGCTGTCGGAGCTACCGGATATGGCTATCGAAACAAAGTATGACATTTCGGAGGGGGGCACGAAATATCCAGGATATATGAACTAGCTATGTCAAGAGTGGGAAAGGAGCTGCTCGAACTAAAGCGAGATTGGGAGGAGGAGGCAGGAGAAGCCATGCAAGACGGGCAATGGGAGAGGGCCCAAATATACCACAAGAAGGTGTCTAGAAATGCCAGGTTACAACAAATCCAACTATATGTCACTCATAGAGCATATATGACCCCCCCATATGCTAGTGAAATTTGGAAATACAGAGGTACAAAAATGCCCTAAGTGTGGAGAGGAGAGAGCCGGTATGATCCACATGTTCTGGGCATGCCCAGAGGTCGGGAAGTTTTGGGGGGAAGTGAAACTCAAGTTGTCCGAGAAGGGGATCAAATTAATCACAGAATCCATATGGACATGTCTGTTAGGGGGATTTACCAGGCTTTGCAATTTGAAACATGTATGCAAACTCAAAGACTTAGCATACATCCTGGGTAAGAGAAGAATCGTCATGAGCTAGAAAGCCGCTCACAGACCTAGAGTGGAGAGGTGGTGGGAGGATCTCCTTCCTTAAGTGGGCAGACGCGGAGACTATGGCATGGCACGAGGCGGCTAGCAAAGGGGAGAGTGAAGAAGTGGGACCACTGATGGAATGGAGACAAATGATAGCCTCGCTGCATGGGTGCACCCGAAGTGACCCCAGCGACGAGGATCTGCCCGAGAACCATGAGGAGGACTGATCCTGAGCAACAAAACCAGAGGTACAAGGGGGAGTGCTCGAGTTTAAAGGGGAGGGAGGGGGGAAGACATTAAAGAGACAAACATGTAATGCATATTGCGATACACATGTAACTGTAAGGGCCTCATTACACGGTAGGCGGTAAGGGTTAACGGTCACCGGTAATGGTACCGGTGACCGTTAACCCTTACCGCCTTACTACGAGGTCCCTTAGCGGGTTGGTACTTCAACGCCTGCTTTTAGCAGGTGTTAAAAACCAACCCGCTAGGGGACCTTGGTGCTAATTACGGCACCGCAAATTTGCGGTACCATAATTAGCACCTTCCCCATTCCCATTATGCCCTATGGGGCAAAAATAGGAATGGGGAAGGGCAATAGTGGAAGGTGAATTACCGCCCCGCCAACCTTGGAATAGGGCGGTAATTCCCCTTTCCACCAAGGCGGTGCCGGTATTTTACCGGCATGGACCAAGGTGCTAATAGCACCTTGGTCCACCGCCTACCGTGTAATGAGGCCCTAAATGTCGGGAGTGCAAGTTATATGTTGCTTGTGGAAATTAATAAAATCTATTAAAAACAAAACGACTACAATATAAATGTCCTATACTAAATGGTCCCCCTGGTTAACCCTACTGATTTTGGAGGCAGGTTTGTAGTTAGAAATTCATACGATTTTGGATTCCTATCTTTTTAGCATAGAATCGTCTGGGAATTCATTGGTCCTTATTTTGAACATGTTTTTAATATTATGCACAAAAACAACTGAATTATCAATCATTAATTATTACATGCCAGGAAGTAGCAGTTCTGACAAAAGGGAAATTGCATGTTGTACTCAGAAATATAGAATAAAGTCATGAACAATGAGCAATAGGAAAGTACAACATACTAATCTTCTTCAGAAGAGCAACACCTGAGATTTTGGTGCTGAACTGTCCATGAGGGTGGTACCAGGATGATATGCAAATATTTATTAGTCCTCTGATAACATGCATTCACTTATCGGACCATGGAGACAAGGCATTCATCTAGCATGTATGGAGAAGTTGCGGCGCTGTGGCTCAAGTATCACATACATTCAAAAGAACCCATAAAATCAATCCAAAGAGTTTAGGGAAGTCAGCAATTTCCCACGTCTGCATCTGCTACTACACCAAAGAGATCTTCAGTAAAATAGATGCAGCACATAGACACAAAACACTTTAATGAGGTAGTAAAAAAGGGTTACATAATGGATAAGGGAACAGCAATATGATGTATAAAGTTTGGTTGGTGAATATTAGTCGATATACATATATAGTTTGGAGACAAAATGGCTGTGTAAGGAATTAAACCCAGGCAGGAATTGTAAGAACAATCAAGGAGGCAACATTGACCACATAAAAAGGACTTCTTTTTATTCATTGGAGAGGAGCAGTCACAGTTTCTCTGCAGGAAACACAACTTGAGGAAGCATGTAGTGATTATATTTTGAATAGGTCATATCATAGGGAGGTGTTCATCTGTTATAACTCTAGGGGAGTTAACATTTTGTTTAGGAAAAATCTCTGGTTAGATATAAAAAAAATTAAACAAGATCCAGGGGGTAGATATATGGCATTCAAGGACGGTAATAGAAAATCTAAAAGTTACTTTATTTAATTTATATGCCCCAAATGTAGCACAGGAGGCCTTTTTCGAGTAAGTTAATGGCACCTTAATGGAACTAGGAGATGCAGAGGTGATTACAGGTGGAGATTGTAACATGGCGCAGGACAAGATGTTAGATAGGACAAATAAGAGATCCTAAAGCTAAGAGAACAAAGCACATAAGGGCTTGTTCAGACTTCAAGAGAAGGGGGATTTGGTTGAAAGGCAAAACACATTCTACTCAGATGTCAACAAGACCTCTTCACGTATTGACTTATTTTTAATCTCACAGGGTATTTTTTGAGGGGTCACATCTACGGAAACTGGAGAGATAATTATTTCTGCCTATATTACCATAGAACAGACATTAGATGTTTCTCCAGGGGATCAGAAGGAAAAGGGACTGTGGCGCATGGATGTTCAGCTTCTAATAGATCAGGAATTTGTAGAATACATACACATAGAAATGTCATGATATTTCAAAACAAATGAAGATTCAGTTTCAGACCTTTTTGTGGTATGGGATGCCCTGAAGGTAACTGTGAGAGGTTATATAATTAATAACTCAGCATATAAGCACAAAATTGAAAATAAAAAAATAAAACCATTGAGCAACTGGAAGGCAACTATGCTAGGGAGGGCAGTTATTTTTTATTTGTATTATTTTTGTGATGTGGATTGAAGAAAGCTTTCACAATTACAGAAAAATCAGATTAATATCATGATTACATAGACAATTACAAAAATATATTCTAAAATCACATATGTAAACATCAGCATATCAGAGGAGTTGCATATCATATCATACAGTTGAAACATCACTTATAAAATGAATTGTCGATATGCATAGTGAAATTTGAGTGGCACATATTTATTTCCAGATCTCTGAGCTCTCCATATATTTAAAATTACCCAGGGGGCGTTACAAGGCAGCAACGGTGCAGACAGGTGCTGTCGGTTCTAATGGATTGCACCGTATTGAACCCCCATGGAGCACTAATCAGTGCTAAAACCCGCCATCAGATGCATTTTTGGTCTCCCCTGGTGACCGGGGAGTGCCAGGTCTGCGAGGTGGAGGCATGGAGCTGGACGGGGCGAATATTGGTGAGCAACGGCTGGGCAACCGGCTCATCCAAATGGCGACCGCTGAATATGATCCAGAGTCGAATGCCTCATACTAGATACTGGAAGCTGTGTCTGTCATGCTGGCTGGTCTTGCCGGTCTGATGCTGATGGCTGCAGAGACACACAAGCATCTTCATTGGTTCAGAGCTCCACGATGGGCCATTTGCCGTGATTCGCACCTCTACCGCCACGCTCCCCGGACGCAAGCCCAACTGCGGAGGTCAACCGCCTTAAGAGGGAAAGCGGTTCGGACGGGCGAGCCTGTGGGCTTATAGTGAGGTCCCATTAAGTGGGACTGAGTCACCAGGGGGGCTGAGCACCAGCAGTGCTCCCTACATGAAGGTGGGGGGGAGCAGCAGGAAGAGACTAGCTCCTTGCGGAGCCCATCGCACAGTGACCACATCAAATGAGATTTTCACGGAGGAGGGAGCGGCAGGAGGACATTGCAGTTTGCAAGCAAGCCCATGATCAGGCAGAGCTTTTGAATCGGGTGGTCGGGCTCGAAGAGCATGTCAAACTGGTTTGGATCAAGCAGGAGAACATAGAGAATAGATCTTGGAGGAACAATATTAGAATACATAGAATCCCACACCAAATACAGGATAAGGAGTCTGAAGAATTCGTCTGCAACTTGTTCTGATCCCTTCTTGCCTCCCTGATGACCCAGAGTTCTCCTAAAATAGGATGCATTGGGTCTACTCATCTGTCCAACAGAGTTTTGCAACCTTCTGCCTGATGTACTATCTAGAGTGCATTTTTTTCAGGAGAAAGAGTCAAAAATGGTGGCAGCAATAAGGAAAGAGGCCATTGAGTTCCAGGGTGGAAGTATAACCTTATTCCAAGACCTCTCTCTGTGTACTCTGATGAATAGGCGTAAGCTTAAGATAGTGACTGCCTGGCTTCAATCGCATAAGGTGCGGTACAGATGGGGATTCCTGTGCAAACTCCTGTTTGACTTCCAGAATCAGCAATATCCATTCGGCTCTGAGGCGGAGGCAGTCAAGTTGATGGAGACTTCCACTGAGGGACGGCCTGCTGATGAAGGCCAGTCTCATCGGCCTGTCTGGAAACCACAGATCACAACCCATCTATGAAGCGGCAGGGGAAGCAGATGGACATGAAAAGTACACTCAGGAGGAAGCTAGACTCAACGCCTAAAGGCCCCCATTGAAACCTTGACTTGTGGTTGCCTTGCAAAATCATACAATCCCACCTAATGAGATCTGCTTCATTTGAAGGAACTTCTTGTTGGTTGATGCTGTTGATAAGCTATGGTTTGCTTTAGCATCTGACTGGGGTTTGGAGGGGGTTCTTTAGGGTGCAGTCCTGAGGAATATCGCCCAAGTGCACTGTTTCACATGATTTTGATTTTGCTATTGTTTTTTAATGAGAGTTCTTACTCCACAGTTCAAAGGAAAAACAAGAAAATCCAGTTTAACACAAAGTTCCAATACAGTTCTTAAGGTCTCATACTTAAACTCACAAAGTTCTGTTGCTTCAATAAAATACCTTGAAAATATCATAAGTTCTCACTCCTCCTAGAGTAAGAACTATGCCATAATTTTGGCAATCACAAATTGCTTGGATGGGTCACTACAGTTGTAACTGCAAACATAATTGTAACTTTCTTCAACCAGCTTTCACAATTCTTCCCCAAAGTCATAATTCAACATGTTGTTTTCTATTCGTTCCACCCTTCAGCACTTGCGCCTTCGATTACCTGGTTTATCCTTTCACCACATTTCTTCGAGGCAATCACTTCTTGCACTACAGGTATACTCGCCTGCCCGTCTATTTCTTCAACATCACAACAGAAAAGTGCGTCACTGGTAACTTTCAGATTAGAATAATAGCACTTCAACAGTCGTCTTTGATATCACAATGTTAGCAGCTTTCAGAGAATAAAACATTCACATTGATCCATACTAGGACCTTTCTACAAATGATGCTCATCTCCCTCTGGATAGCTTCTTCCAGAAGGGCAGTCTGTTTGGCACCCGTCTTTCCCCTCTGCAACTGTACCAAAATAGTAGTCAAGATAAAGTGTTCCCCTGCTTTTACCTTGGCTGTGGCAATGGGAGTTTTAACTCAACCACAATTATAGATGTCCCAGAACCTGAGTTTCAAACTTGACAACCCTGGAGTCTTTTAACATTCCCCTCTTGTGTTTGGCAACTTCTGTTAGACTAATATTGCCTGTTCTTTATTGCGTATTGGTGGTATATCTGGAATTCGAAAAAAGGCCTCCCCACCGGGTTGTTGGTGTTTGCCCAAATTCAGATATTCAGTTCTAAGATTCCTTTGATTTAACATCAGCCACTTTTGTGAATTTTCAATAGTTCGGTATTTGTAGTGCTTATCAGCTTGCTTTTATACGTTTTCAATAGTTTGGTGTTCGTAACGCTTATCAGCTTGCTTTTAACTCACTAGTGAGTGATTAGGCCTGCGCTGAGCATGTGGCTTGCACCGGAGCACCCCTGAGTCACACTTTCATCTCCGACTCACTGGGTAAGGCGCTTCCAGGTGCTCCTCTTCGTGTTCGCAGGACTTCAAGACCTGTGGCTTCTCCCGGTCAGGCGCACCCTCTTTCTCTGGTCATAATTAGGCAAACTGCAGCTTTTAAGAAAGCAAGAATGGCCCACCAATTTCTATTGGAGAGAGAAGTTAAGGAAAAGGAAAGGGAGCATGCACAAAGGTGGTCTTGTCAGTCATTGCAGGACCTTCAAGAAGCACAACAGGCACAAGAGGCCCACTTAGCGGAGAAAGCAGCCCACTATATCCTGCTTACAAAACATTACTACTATTCTAAGGGCAACAAGGCCAACTAACTCTTAGCTGGCAAATTACGCAGGCTATCAATGCGCAGCTATATAGAGTCCTTGAGAGATAAAGGAGGGCGGTGCATAGTTACTGAGCCGGGGAAGCTGGAGATTATGGAGGAGAACTTTCGCACGGTATCGGCTAGGCATCAGAGTGGCCTGGCACACACCCAACAATGTATTGCCTTAGCAGGCCTCCCTTGTGTCTCTGGGTCATGGAACAAGATGCTCTGGAGTCATGAATAATGGAACAGGGGCCAGATTATCAAAGATATGCACTGGTGCAAAAAAGTGAAGTAAATGAATTGCGGACCAGTTTTGCAGTTCTGATAATAGAGAATGGAGCAAACAGGTTTAGTCCCAATCGGTATTATCTAAAAATGTTTTCAAGAGGGGAAATTGGAGCAGGCAGTTTTATTTGCTATGTTTGCTGTGTAACATGAAAATAAATGTAGTAGACACCTTTTGTTGTATGTTATGCACCAAATATAGTGCACAAAACAACCTGATTAATTTTGCCCTAGTGCAAACATTTTTAGATAATATGGATTGTGACAAAATCGGTTTGCTTCATTTTGCATTATCAAATCATTTGCTCACTTTTTAGCACCAGTGTGAATCTTTGATAATCTGGCCCCTAGAGGTTGCGGAGGCAATCCATGCACTCCTGATAGGAAAGGCCCCTGGCCCTGATGGCTTCTCCAATAAATTCTATAAAACATTTGCCCACACCCTGATTCCCCACTTTACTAAGCTCTTTAATTCTTTTTTGGACATGGCAGACTGAGTGAAGTTCTCCCACTTCTGATTAACAGTAATCAGACAGGGTTTATTAAAAACAGTGGGGCACATGATAATATAAGGAGGGTGGCTAATCTTATTGGCCTCGCACCTCAAGCTGAATGCAGGCAGTCAATCCTATCACTGGATGCTTACTGGTTTGTTGGATAGCATGTCCTGGGATTACCTAAGGTTGCTGTTGTCAGTATATGGGTTTGGGCCAGATTTCTCCAGGTCTATCATGGCAAACTTCCAGATCCCTACTACGAGGGTGAAGGTGAATGGCAAAGGATCTTCCTTGATCAGTCTTGAGAGGGGAACCAGGCAGGGTTGTCCATTGCCACCTCTGGATTGTGCTCTGGCGATGGAGACCCTGCCCCAGAGGGTTTTCCTTCATACGAAAAGAGTTCTCATTTGGCAGGAATAGCCATAAAGCAGCATTATACGCCGATGATATATTATGCTTCCTCAGAGACCCTTTGTCATCTTTACCAGAGCTAATGAAGTTATTGGGGGAATTTAGTTCAATTTCGGGATTTCATATAAATCACGGGAAGTTGATTGGTCTACGTATAACAGAACCTCCTGAAAACATAGAGTTCCTGAAATCTGGTTCACTTTCCACTGGGCTGATCAAGAGATCCCATATTTGGAGGACCACATCACATCACAATATGAGTCCCTAGTGAAAGCAAATATCTCTCGGTTATGGAAGGATGCTAAATATCTGCTAAAGTGGTGGGATTTGCAAGAGATCGCTTGGCTGGGCCGGATTTGTGCAACCAAAATGACGCTATGTTTTTCTGGCGCTGCCAATCCGTGTCCCAGAACGGAAACTCTTAGACCTCCAAAAGGCAATGGGAAAGTTTATATGTGGGCACAACCCCCCCCCCCCACCCCGATGCTGCACAAGGTCCTCCTGAGGTCCAAAGGTGTTGGAGGTTTCAATGTCCCGTCAATACAAAGGTATTGCCCAGCAACTCAGTTGGCTCCTATATTGGACTGGCATCTGAAGAGAGCGTCCCAAAATGGAAAATAATCGAACAAGCCTGCTCACCTTTCCAGCTGGCTCACCTTCCCATTCTTTCAAAAGAGGCCAGGTGCTCCTACCAGGGTTTCCTGATGACCATAGGCATTAATTAATTAATTACATTTATAAAGCGCTCACACAGCCCGCAGGCATCGAGGCGCTGTTACAGGGATAGTTTTTTTGTCTTAGTTACGTATTTATAACGCGCTTATACACCCAGAGGTTTCTAAGCGCGGACCCGGGGATCGAACCTGTGTTGCTTTATGTCGTCTTGCTTCCAAGACGCGCACGCTGCCGCTGAGCTATCCTCCCGGGACATTACATTACCTCATTGGGATAAAGCGTGTAACCAGCAAGGTATTAGAACTGGACTGGGACCCCTCGCTCTGGTTCTCCAAAACCCAGACTTCATGCCTGGGCTGAACACCACGGCCTTCACTAACTGGGAAACTCAAAGGACACTGAGAGTAGGCAACCCGTTTAAAGATGACACCCCTCACATTTATAGAATGCAAGGAGAAGTTTAACCTTTGGGAATCTGAGTGGTTTCATTACTCTCAGATATGTCACTGGATAACTAAGAACGGAGTAAAACAGGTGGGAATTAGGCCCCCAACAGGACTGGAACTACTGGTATGGGATGAGCAAGAAACACAGAAGATATCTTCTTGTTACTGCTTGTTGGAAAATGCACCTCCGGTGATAAGCTTGCATGCATGCTGAAGTGGGAGTGGGAATTAGGATTAGGCCTTCCCAAAGACTCCTGGCAGCATCTGAACCAGGACTCATATAAGCTCTTGCTGCACCCAGATAAAGGAGGGTCTACTGAAATTTTGCTTCCGCTGGTACATGACCCCACAGAGGTTACATAAGATTCATCCTGAATACTTAGACCAATATTGGCACATGGAAGATTTAGCTCACATGAAGTGGTTTTGCCCTATGATGCAGACATATTGGGAGGAGATTCACTCCAAAATCAAAGTTAAACCAGTAGGCTTCTCCCAATGTGCCCGCTGACCTTGGTCCTGGGGGATTTCCTAGATGACAGATGACAGCCCTCACTGTTGACGGCATTTAGTGCTGTTCAACCAGCACTCGGGTTGAGAGGTGAGACAGCACTCTGAGTTTGTCATTATAAAGCCTCTTTAGCCCCCATATTTCTGATGTTTTATGGTGTGGATTGCTTTTAACGTGTTGTATTGCCAAACCTCACTTCTGTGAGAAGTAGGGACGCTGCTTGGGCAATCCCCTTTCTATTTCTATGAGGGGGGACTCAGCCTCCCCTCCAGCCTGTTGACAGCATTTATGTGCCTCATTCCTCGTCAGCTCAGCGGAAAGGCGCAGCGGGCATGCCGTCAGCACGCAGACGGCGCACTTAAGGCAAGCCTGTCTGTGCCCATCTGAGTTGCGGCTGGGGAGGACCGGCCTCACATCACCTTATCTAGAGCTTTTCTTATTGATTGGGACCCGGAAGGCACCATACTACCTCGTGGTTCGAATTGCAACCCCACTGAGCATGTTATGAGTGCCCCTGGGCCCTCAGTCAGTGAAGCATCTAATCATTTCTCAGTTGTTCTGTTGCTCAATACTCGCTCACTTCCTGCACATGCTGATGAGCTACGACTTCTGCTTGAAGATCGTTGCCCTACTTTACTGTGTCTCACTGAGACATGGCTCCAAGTGAACTCTGCTACCCATCTTCTCCAAGCCATCCCTCCTGGGTTTTGCATCCTGCACGCAGATCGCGAGCCTCCGCACCATGGAGGCGGAATTGCAGTAATATATAAGACTGAGGTTACTATTACCCAATTAGACTGCTCCCATAATATCCCTATGGAGGCCCTGTTATTTAGAGGTGCGAGTCCATCTATTAGCACATGTCACTTCCTACCTATATACCATCCGCCTGGTCTCCTCCAATGCAGTTTTCTTGAGAAATTCCCGACCTAGTAGCTAACCTTCAGGTCCAATATATTCACCTGGTGGTTTGGGGGGATTTTTTTTATTTAACATTTCTTTATTGGCATTTTACTTAACAATGCAAACATCCAACAGAGCCCCCCACAACCCCCCGACCCCACCCAGTACAATCATGAAGGTGTAGAGTCTTTCCATGACAGGCCGCTCCGGAAAAGCTGAAGAGAAAAAACAATATATATATATATTGATAGACATATTACATTAGCTTTCAACAAGGGTCCGACACATTGTGGGTGACAGATCAGCAATCCAAAAGTAACCCTTTCGAGAGGATCAGGTCATGCCATAGCCTCCACTCCGTCCTCCCCCAGACACCATCAGCTACCCCAGAGCCCGTGTGCCCTGGGCTGCCTGTGGAACAGCGATTGGCAGGTAGCCAACAGGCGCCTCTTCACCAGACAGGCTGGGGCAGACCACCCACGGCGAACGGGGACCAGAACCCCCACTACTTGGTTGTTTAAGGAGATATAGCGTATAAGCATCCGACATGTGCCTGCCTCCCCAGCCCGATCCTTTCATTGCGCCCCACTTAGTTTCCATATCATTGCAATATAAAATGTCTTCAGACCATTGGGCGTTTGTCGCACTCCGTTTCCTACCCCACCTCATAGCCACTCGGCGCTTAGCCAGGATTAAAAGAAGGCTTATCAACTTCCTGGTCTCTCTAGGTATTTGCTTGGTATAGCTCAGAAGAGCCATTACCGGATCTTGCGTAAGCTGTTGCCCCACAATATCCCTGATCACCACAAACACCTGCCTCCAGAAGTGCTCCAGCTCCCCACATTCCCAGGCCACATGAAAAAATCCTGCCTCCTCGCGCCCACATCTAATACAAGCCCTGACCTTTGGGGGAAGTATTCCTTCAACTGAGCCGGGGTGTAATAGCATTGGTGCAAAAACTTAAAGTGGATCAGCTTGAAATTTGTATTAACAACTCCTTTTTTAGTCATTTCACAGCAATAATCCCAAGTTACTGCCGATATTTCCCTACCCAATGTCCGCTCCCACAATTCCCAGGATGACGTCCCAGCTCTGGATCTGTTTTTCAGGGCCATCGCATATAATCCCGAGAGAACACGCTGTCCCATACCTCCCCCAATCACTTTATCGAGCATCACAGCCACCGGGGGTGAGTCGGGAAAGGACGGGAAAAGCCGCTGTAGCGACACCCGCAACCCATAGTACAAAAAGATATCTAAGCCTGAGAGGGCCCCTTTTTCCCTCATTTGGTCAATTGAAAGAAACCTTCCGCTCGGGAACAAATCCCCAAATTTAGTTATACCCAATTTCTTCACCATCGTCACATACCGTGCTTCACTAGTCAGGGGAACACCAGGGATAAATATAACCGGAGGCTCTGGTGAGTAGAGAACGCCATACGTTCCAGGGGAGACCAGGTTCTGCATGTCAGCTCAACCAAATTCCTTGGTACCCGTGAGCGGCTCGGAGCGGTCAGAACAACCAACCGCAGCAACGCCGGTGATGCAATTGACCTCTCCACCTCTACGTGCCGACGTTCCGCCGCCATCCCATACCAATAACGGAGAAAATTGGCCTGCACTACCATATAGTATAATTCCAGATCTGGCAGTGCTAGTTCCCCCTCCCGAACCGGCGCAATGAGCTTGTCCCAGGAGACACAGACTTTCTTACCAGCCCAAATAAATCTTAATACCATCGAGCAAAGATCTCGGAAATATTTTTTGGGTACCTTAATGGGTATGTTAAGAAACACATACAAGAGCATGGGCATAATGGACATTTTAATAAGAGCGATCCTACCAAACAGGTTAATCGGGAGGGAGTTCCATCTCCTCATCTCCAATTTGGCCTGTTCAAGGGCTTCCCCATCATTCCTATGATACACCACCTCCTCCTCCCTGGCAACTATGACCCCCAAGTATCGAGTGCTGGTCTGGTCCCACTGAAAACCCCAGGCATCCTGGAATTGACTCACCCCACCTGTTAACGGAAATATGACCGACTTGCTGGCATTTACCTGAAGCCCAGAAAGTTCACCAAATTGTTGGACATCCACCATGATTGGATCCAGGTTGACCTCCGGATGACGAATGAATAAGACCATATCATCCACATATACCAACATCACCACTTTATGCGTATGTAACTGGACTCCCCGGTGTAGATGTAGCTCCCAAACCCTCTCACCCCATGGCTCAATCGCCAGGGCAAATAGCAGAGGAGGCAATGGACAGCCCTGGCGTGTCCCCCGCTCAAGTGGTAGCAACCCAGTGGTCAGCCCATTCACCCTCACCCTGGCTACCGGTTTTGTATACAATAATGACACCAAGGAGATAAAGAACCTACCGAGACCCATCCTGCGCAGAACCGCGAATAAGAATGGCCATTCAATAGAATCAAAGGCCTTGGTGGCATCCAACAAAACTGCCACCACTGAGTCATTCCTTGGTAGTGCCTCCATCAGGCCAAATATCCTCCGTAGCCCAAACGAGGTCGACCGACCAGGTACGAATCCCGCCTGATCTACCCTCACCATTATTGGCATTAAGGGTGCCAGCCTAGCCGCTATAATTTTCGCCAAGATCTTATTATCCAGGTTGATAAGCAATATTGGGCGGTAGGAAGAGCAATCCCCCCTGGTTTCCCTGGCTTTAGTAATACCACCATGACCGCCTCTTTAAGAGAGTCTGGCAGCCGTCCCACAGACACCGCCTCCTGATACACCTGCAATAGATATGGTGTTAATTTGTTGGCAAAACATTTATAAAATTTGGCAGTAAAGCCGTCAGGGCCCGGGGACTTCCCACCCGGCAACGATTTAATGGCCCACACCACCTCCTCTAATGTCACTGGTCTGTTCAACCACTCTCTTTGTTCCTCAGAGCACCAATACAGGCCCACGAGATCCAAATACGCCTCGATATTAGCCTGCGCAGTTTGCAGCTGGGACGCACACAGATGACCATAAAATTCCTGGAACTCATGAATGATTCCCTCATCATCAAAGTGATCCACCCCCCGCCCATCCGTAATCACTGCCACCCTATACTCTCGGCCGTGGATCTGGGTGGCCCTGGCAAGCGTCCGCCCCTGAGCTTAACCTTCACCATACTTACGAGGGGCCGCCCTATCCCACATGTACTTCACCTCCCGTTGGGCCAAGGCATGAAATTCCTGCAGCTTTTGCATGATTTTCCCCTGCTGGGCTTTTGACGGGACATGCCCCCCCCCCCCTGCAAGACACATAACTCCCCTTCTACGGCTGCCAGATCCTTTGGTATTTTCTTCAAAATCCCCAGTTCCTTAGCTATACATTCCCCCCTTAGCGTACATTTAAATCCTTCCCATAAAATGCCAGCCGACGCTACAGACCCAACATTCACCTCGAAATATCCATCTTTGGCCCTTGCCAATTCCTCCCTGAAAACCCCATCCGAAAGCTCATCACTTTTAAACCACCACACGGGTCTTGTCCTCTCTTGACCCTCAACTCGGACAGACAATAGAACGGGGGCATGGTCCGAAAGAGTCTGAGCCAGAATAACCCCCGCACACCAGCCCATAATCCCCTGGGACACCAGAAAATAATCCTACCGAGCTGCAGAGCCATGTGGTGCAGAGTAATGTGTGAAGTGGCCCACTCCTGGGTTCCTTACCCTCCATATGTCCTCGATACCCCACACCGTGAGCATGCCCCGAATCCTAGCAGAACATTTACTACTTAAACGAGCAGTACTACCTTCCCGATCCCAAATTCGGTCCAAAACGGAGTTGAAATCCCCTTCCCAAATAATTTCCCCATCAGGGAGCTCACCTAACTGCCTCTCTACCCAATCCAACGAGTCAGTTGTATCAAGGTTAGGTCCGTAATAACAGACCAGCGTGTAAAGCTTCCCACGGATAATCCCCTGCACCACCAGGGCCCTACCCTCTTGGTCCTTCCCAACTTTCGTCAGTCTGAATCCCACCGAGCTATGCACTGAAATGCAAACACCCCTGGAGTAGGAGGAATAGGAAGAAAAATACCTATGACACCCCCAGCTCCTATCGAATTTAGACACAGTGGCCGCAGTCATGTGGGTCTCTTGGAGGAAAGCCACCTCCACCCGGTGTCGCCTCAGATATTGGAAAAGCTTTCAGGCTTTAGGTTGGCCATTAAGACCCCTGACATTCCACGTCATAAAGTTCAGCGTTGCCATCAGGAAATGACTGGATGTATGCCAACCCGCTTCCTCTTGTCACCCCACAAACCCACACCATCAGTACCGCAAAACCTCTCCATCCCCCCCTGCTACCTCCCTCCCTCTACCAACAACCCCCCAACTTGTCGGTGATCCCCCACCCGCACGCTATCCCACCGCCCTGCTGAACCCCAACATAAACCCCCAACCCCCCACACTGGATACCCCAACCTTCCAGCATCATTGATGCCCCCAGCATGCACTCAGACAGCTTTCGCTCAAGGGGCAACTATGAGCCCGACCCTCTTGTGCACCAGTATAGAAGCTTAGTCTCCCAACAATGTTAAACTCCGAAAATTCAATAATATCACGCTGCCGATATTACATCCTCAGTTAAACAGCCTCACTCGTTATTACTTCTTGACCAGGGGGAATTTGGTAACATATCAAGGAAGGAGGTGGCTTCCTCCGGGGTCTGGAAAAACGAAACCTTTCCCCCATGCACAACCCGCAACTTGGCTGGATATAGCATAGCATATTTTATATCCTTGTCCCGCAGCCTCCTCGTCACATCCAGGAACGTTTTTCTAGCTGCCTGCACTTTATCCGAGAAGTCCTGGAAAATCTTGATCACATGACCCTTATAGGATACTGTTCCTTTCTCTCTAGCCTTTCGGAGTGCCGTTTCCCTGTCCCGGTAATTCAGTAGCCGAGCAATCAGTGGATGCAAAGGGGCTCCTGGGATCGGTCGCCTTCCACTCGGGATCTTATGTGCCCTTTCCACGATGCACAGCGGGGAGAAGCCTTCAGGCCCCAATGATTCCCGCAGGATGTCCTCTATCAGAGACTTCATACTCCACTGGCCCACCAACTCGGACAAACCTACAATCCTAATGTTATTCCTGCGGGATCTCGATTCGAGGTCATCCTGTTTCTCCTTGAGTTCCCGCAAAGCCTTCCTGACCGCAGACATTTCTCCCGAAACTGAAGTTGCCACATCCTCCACTCCAGATATGCGCCCCTCTGCCTCGTCCAATCTTTCCCCATGTTTATCCTGACGGACCTGCGTGTGGTCCACTTTACAGGTCAGCGTATCAAGTTTGCCGTCTAAGGATTGTTTACTGGACTGCAACTGCGTAAACATAGCCTTTATGTCCTGAAACGCAGCCGTGGGATCCGGCCCAAACACCACCGCGCTGTCCATTATTCCGCTGTTGGTGACTGGAGTGGCCATCTCAAAATGCACCTTCGACTGCTGCTTTCCTCCCTTGATTGACTTGGACATGATGCGTGGGGCAGACGGGCCACCAGAGCAATCCGCAATGTGTATTGTCCAGGGCTGCCGGGCCTTCCACAACCACCACCACTTTCCCCCAGACCCAACCCTGCGGCTAAATCCGAGTATCGCCACTGCTGACGTCTGCAAATGAAAGGAAAGGCGGCCCCCCAGTCCACAATGGATTCTTAACCAGGCGTCTTTATGCCCCCAGGGGCCGATTGTCTGTAATCCCGGATACCGCAGGTACGACCACACCACCCACGGGCAGATCTCACAACCACCACGGAGCCCCAGGTGGCCGCCCAGGAGGCTAATCCAACATACACACAGTTCTTATGGAGATTTGGCGGTGGCCCTCACACCATAGATTTGTTACAGGTTCACTGAAGCAGCTGGCCTCAGCCTGGGGCCCCCCCAGACCAGGCATGGCACCCCCCTCTTCCACGCAGCACCTGCCTTCACTGTTCACCTCACAGGGCAGCCGCTCTCTGCCCCTGGGAGCCGCCACAAGTCCTGGGCCGTACACCAGCCCCTTCCTTCAACGCTCGCCCTCACGGCAGCCTCCTCCTCAGGACCCTCCCTGGATAGCCTCTCTCACCTCCACCAGCCGTGCACAGATGGACCCCGCCGCAAGGGCCAGGCGTCTCAGGAGGCGCAACGCAAGCCAAAGCACCAGTCTGCCTCCCGGCACGCTCCCGTGAATGCAGGGCACTTACCCCCAGAGTCAATCCCACCATGGGGGGTGCTCGGCCCCCGCAACGCCGCCAGAGCTCCGGGGCGCACTCCCATCGCCGGGATGATCCGCCCCTCCCTCTGCCGCACTCTCTGCAGCCCGGCGCCGCCAGGCCCCTGGCACACCCCCGCACGTCAGTCGCCCTTGCCGGGGTGTCAGCCGCCTTCCTCCGTCAGCCTGTCAGCAGACCGTTCCGGGTGACATACGCAGGACTCCGCACCTCGCCAAGCCCGCGGCGGTACCGCACCTTCCCCACACTCCTCCAGCTCGGCATTCAGCTGCAGCTCCAACACACCGGCCCGCAGTGATTTCTACACCAAAACGGCCCGAAGTTAAATCTCCAAGGGCCTGGTGCCAGTAGACAGCAGCTCACACAGCATAATCCCAGATTGCAACTCGGAGACCTCCAGATAACGGACTGGATTTATGTAGTGCTGGAGAGCTTCACGGGCCTGCGGCCATCTTTGCCGGGCTCTCTAGCAGCACCCCCCTGGTTTGGGGGGACTTTAACTTAAAATACAGCCCGCCCAGACCCCCTGCTCGTGACATGTTCGCTGACAGTCTTTCTGATCTGCAACTTGACCAACATGTCAACAGCCCGACCCACAAACTAGGGAACATGCTTGATTTGATCTTCTCTTTAAAATCCCTTCTAAGGGTGCAGTCAGTCGAACCTGTTCACTGGTCAGACCATTTTCTGGTCTCCTGCAGACTGGAAGATATGGGCAAGCCCACTAAAACCCCAGTACAGAAGATTTGACAGCGCCCTTTGTGCACCGTGGACTACTACGATCCAAGCCAAATGCTGCAAGGAGTCAGCAGTGTCATTATCCTCTCTGTCCGAGTCTTTTCTTGAGATTGCCAATATTGTTGCACCCCTCCGACTGATTCAACCACGTAGGCTGCCACCAGAGCCATGGTTCTCTGGCCTTTTGAAAGAGGAACGTCTCAAACTGCGTCAGCTTGAACGCAAATGGCGCATAGCTTATGATCCCATTTTTAAAATCCATTTTTAAATATGCTCTGCTATCTACTCAGCTAAAATTAAAGCCGCTAAAAATGCTGTATTTTACTACTAACATTGAGTCCTCTTTATCACAGCCGAGGGCTCTTTTTTCTGCTGTTAAGACTCTGGCATCTGCAGAGAGACTTACTCCGCATTTGTTCATTACCAAGATTGATACTATCAGGCAAAACATCTCCTCTACGGTGACTAAAGATGCACGAATTGGCTCCACCACCTCTCAGGGGGCAGAATAGCTCCAAACCAAGTTCACCCGCTATCTATCCACCCGCAACCTTCGGTCAGCTACTGCCTAACTTCTGGTTGTGTCTAGATACAAATGGTATTGAGTTGCCAGACGGGCTTTTTCTGTAGCGGCGGCTGCACTGTGGAATGACCTTCCTGGCGCCATTAAGAACACCACAGACTATCTAGTATTTAGAAGGCTGGTGAAAACCTACTTATTCTGACTGCCCGGGGCCCTGCTCTCACTTTCTCTACTAGCGCCATGATGCCTTCGGTTGAACGGGCGCTTTATAAATTGTGATAATATAACATAACAACACTTAACCTATGACAGGTCCTAGAGCAGAGATAATATCACACCTACTCATGGCGGCTAGAACAAATTGTGCCAGGTTCTGGAAAACTCCTGAAGGCCTGTGTATCGGATTTTAGTGGATCAAAGTATGGGAAATAATTGCAATAGGAAGATTTTCTGCGCTTGTATGAGATAGAATGATGAAATTTGCACAAATCTGATCCCCCTTTGTAGAGTTTATTCAGGAGAGGGAAAACATGATGAAAAACGTATCTCTGGAATAGGCTATGCAGAGAAGATATGGCCACCTACAGTGCTATGCATTTAAACAAGTTGATGCTCGCTAGAACTGGTTGGTTATGTTTGATACACTTATCAAAAAGATGGACAATGCTGAATTGAATCGTGCTCTTTTTAAAAAGATAATGTTTTCTAGTGGGGGAATTTGTTGTACTTGTTCAAATGAAATTTCAAAGAAGCAATGCTGTCATTGTATGAAGTTTGTAATTGTAGAAGCTTGTGCTGATTATCAAAATGTCAATAAAAATATATGCTGCAAAACAAAAGTATCCATAAACATACAAAGGAGTTGGGTACAGACCGTGAAAAGATGTTCCAACGTTTCTGATTTTAAGTCCTGCCACAAAATCTACAAAACATCTCCTTTGAATTCAATCTCATAGAACTTAATTCCCTTGCAGGGAGAAGGTTCAATCTTAGCCCCAGGAAGTTATAGCTCCAATATTTATTGGAGATTTCTTGAGAAAAGAGGCAATACAGTCTACACTTTTTTCAGATAAATAGGTGAGCAGGTACAACTTGTATTTCAATGTTTCCTCCCTTGTTTTTATCCAGTCCCTTTGACAAAGCGTCTGTTTTACCTTCTGCCGACAATGGGCCTCATTACGAGGCTGGTGGCCCCGGAATGAACGGTGCCGGTAAGGTACCGGCACCGTTCATTCCGGCCCGCCACATTACGAGTCTGCTCGCGGGTGGAGGTATGCACGTCTGGGCAAGACCAGACGTGCATACAACCACCCGCGAGCAGACCAGGATGCTAACAACGGACCCTTCATTAACGGGTCCATTGTTAGCATCCTCCCCATTCCCATTGAGCCCTATGGCAGCTCGAATGGGAATGGGGATGTACCGGGTCCGGGTCCCGAGAAAAGGGAATTACCGGGCCTGCAAAAGTCAGAATGGCCCAGTAATTCCCTTTTATCGGGACCCGGACACGGACACGAGTTTGGAGGCAGCATGCCGCTAAGAACGGCATGGCTACCTCCAAACTCGTAATGAGGCCCAATCCCTTAGTTCCTCTTCCATCTCTGCAATATTACTTAATCTAAGGGCATAATTTCAATTCACTGCTTTAGCTTTGAAGTGGATCCCTTAATCATGATCTCATACTAACTAATATATGATGAGTTCCATGTGGGTGACAGTATCTTATTGTATAACAGGATTTTATTCCAAGCTCTCTACGGCCTGATTCATGGAAGTGTTTTATAATGGCGTAATCCCATTGGAAAATGTTCCATGAATCAGGCCTATACTATTCAATGGAGTTAAGACACAATTCAAACCAAATGCATTGGAGCAGGACCCCTTTGGGTACATTTAAGACTGTTTTCCAGATCTTCCCTTATTATTTACCCCAATTAATTCTTTGCTCTGCTGCATACAACATATTAGGAATAACCATGCTTTGTAAAATTTGACAAGGGGCAACACAGAGAACTTTCTATACCTATTGCCAATTTTCTTTTTTGAGAGATTAAAGGGATACTTTCTAGCACCAAGTCTTTATTCAGCGCCCCTGGGTACAAAATTATTAATAATTAATAAACAGGTACTTCAGTTGCTGACCTGTGCTAGCTTAGTGTTGTTAATATACCAGGTAAAGTTCCCTGTCCGGCCCCTTTTTGGACCATAAATTAAGATTTTGGTCTTTGCAACATTCAACTCCAAATCCAGTTCCCTCATATAGCTGCAGACAACATTCAAGGAGCTTTGAAGACCTATTGGTGTTTGGTCCATTAATAATATATTATCGGCATAGGCCATATAATGAATAGGCAGATGGACCTGCTTTGGTCGATAAGAGGCATTGGATACCAATGCTATTCCTAAATCCGCTATATATATAAATTAAAATGTGTGGGTGCAAAAATGCAACCCAGGCGGAGGCCTCTGTAGGATGATATAGGCTCTGTCAGTTATAAGGAACTCATTATTGAACCATGAATGCTGTGTGCAGGTTGGAAAAACACTTAACCTAAATCTAAGATGGGAGCAAGCGTCAACGATCAAATGAAAAATAGGTCAGTCCATGTGGCGTTGTGTCAAATAAAAAGGGCCTATACTAAGAAACCTATTGCCAAACCTCACAATTAATACAAAAGGGATGTGGGATAGTTCTCAAGAAAAGAAAGAAGTGTTATCAAATAATATGTCAGGATGCAGTAGCCGGGGCCTCCTTTCCCCACGTTTTGGACACAATGGAAGATGGGAGTTTGGAGCACAGTACTGTGTCGAGACGACAGTTCCAATGGCAGTTCTCAGGACTATTGATGGCCAAGTCTCATTTTCTTGAAAGTCTCCTGCCTTCGAGGACTTGACGTATTCAACTAACAAAACAAATAAACAGTCTCTTTTCCATGGGCTTTGGGTGACGACTTTCACCCCGGGATTCCCTTTTTCTGGGCGCAAATCCCTAGATAGATCTTTAATGATATCAACACCATGGTTAGCTGTGTTTTCTCGCTTTCGAGGGCCTCTCTTGTTCCAAAACAAAGTTACTTTAACAAATAAAAGTTTGTTTCCAACATTCACTGGGTAATGGCTTGACCCCTGGGTTCCCCCCCATGGGTGCTGAACCTTCTCAGTTGCTAACTATAGTTTCACATAGGGTGATGGCTTCACCCTTGGGTCCCCCTCTTCTGGGCGCTGACCCGTCTCAATTGTTTATCACAGTTTCCTGTAGGGTGATGGCTTCACCCCTTGGTTCCCTTCTTCTGGGCGCTGACCCTACTTTATTTTCAACCTACCTTCTCTGGGTACACTACAGCTTCTCCTTTGCTCACAAATCTTGCTGTCTTTTCAAAACTGTTCTAGTGGACATCCCTCCTCCGGGTTCACGCTTGTCAACATACTGCTTCCTGCGACTTTAAACATGCCCCCTTGTCATCAGCATTCCTCGGTCGGGCTCACTATTGCCAACTTTACATTTGCTTGCATTTGCGGAATTCACT
This sequence comes from Ambystoma mexicanum, assembly GCF_040938575.1. Lineage (NCBI taxonomy): Eukaryota > Metazoa > Chordata > Amphibia > Caudata > Ambystomatidae > Ambystoma > Ambystoma mexicanum. The sequence goes on along the minus strand of NC_090930.1, from coordinate 825,320,525 downwards.
TCCCTTACTTTCTCTTAATGTGGGATTCACCTCCCTTACTTTCTCTCAATGCAGGATTCACTTCCCTTGCTTTCACATAGTCTGCTGATCAAAGTCTTTCGATTGTACTGGGATATTACTAGAGCTCCTTTATGACCACTTTGACCTCTTCTAGCGACTCTCCTACGGCCCTCTGGTACCTGTAGTTTCGCTTGGATGGGGATCGAACAGTGTCTCTTGAATTAGCACCCACGTGGTGCCGGTATTCCCTCTGCAGCTGGTCTCTCCTTAACACTTCTTACAGTTATTTACTCAGTTTATTTACTTGGTTCAAACTTGCCACTTGGCGCTTCTCATTCAACACAGCCTGGTTTATCAATTCTCCCCTCGAATCACCGGCTGTGATGAACCACTTGGCTTTTGGCTTCTCTGCAGTCAAGGCCAGTAACATGGGCACGGGAGCTTCCCTCACTCCTGCTTATTGGCATAAGCTTGTCCTGTGTACCGTTGACATCTGCTGCAAGACACTTGTGCTATTGTTCGTAGTCTAAGGCTCTCTTCCACAAAGGTTCTGCGGGTCTGGGATGAAAAGGGAAAGGTCACTTCTCTCCTCGCCACCCTCTCGATTCCTGCCACCTTTCTCCATCACTTGAACTGCTGCACCTGCGTAGCTGTGCCATTGGGCTGTCTGCCGGGCTCACCTTGCTCGTACTGCACTCTCTGGCTCCACCTTTTATCACTGTGGGGAAAAGGAAGGACCAACAGGTGTGTAAGACTCTGATCAATTGCCTGACTTTGCCTGACCCTTGTATTGGGACATGTCAGGTAAACAGGTTAAAAATTAGCCCAGTTTTGATCACAGTTCTCAAAAGTGTTAGTTTGTTGTCTTGGGTGTGAAAAGGTGTTCATGTTGGAAAAGAGGGGTGCAGGGGTTGGAATGTCAGAGTATCCTACAGGACGGGACAGGGAAGGTTTGTGAAATGGAAGAAAATGATCGGGATGGAGAACAGAGGGGATTGTGGGAACGGTAGTGTTCTGTCATGGTGGATTGGGTGTTTGGAAAATGACAATCAGAGAGATGGAATTGGTAGGTTTGTGGGGATCATGAAATGAACAAGGGGGGTTGTGGGAACGGTAGTACTTTGATCAAGTTGGGAGTGTGGAAAATAATAATCAGATGGGTGGGAAGAAGAAGGATGGGGTGTATTCGAATGGAGACCGGTGGAACAAGATTCTGGGAGTTGGACCTTTTGGGTGTAACCGGGTTTGGGACATTAGAGGATTCATTACATACAGAAGGGTTGTGGGATCTGGACTGGAGAGATCCAAAGAAAGGGGGAGAGGCAGATGTATTGTAACCTGCAAAGGCCTCAGGGATCTCGTCCTCTTTTCCCTCCTCAGTATAGTACTGTGCTTGCCCTTGGATATCCTCCCAAGCATAACCCTGGTCTCTCTCACCCAGGTGATCCTCCCACACTGGTCCACCCCCAGGAACTAGATCCAACAGCGATGGCCGTGTCCTGGCCCCCTGAATACGGGATTCCTGGGCTCTACCTGGGAGAATACCCTCAGGTTTCTCACATATCCTTCCCTATGCTGGTTAGACAGGGGGCTTCCCTGGGGAAATTCCACCAGGGAGCACCTAGACTGTTGGTTGAAGTCTTCCAGAATATTATCTGGATTGTCACTGCTATGATTCTTAACCCTTTCCTGAGCATCCATCAACTCTTCTTCTAGATTCTCAGGGCAGACTTCCATAGTGTGGCCCCACTCTCCACAGAATAGACACTGTTCAAATTGAGAGGTTTCTCACTCATCTAGAGAAACCTTAGATATTTACCCTCTTCTGCTGTTATTCAGGGGGCAAATATTATTTTTCTTGAATGTTATAATTCTCAAGATTTTGAGCCACCTTGTTTTTGCTTCGACTTGCTTGGGTTTCTCTCTGTCTTTCTCCCTTGCTCAACCCCTACTGTCCCCTTTGAATAATAAAGATGGGGGCCAGGGCTTTATTTTCGGTACAAGGGTTTTCAAGACCTCTTTCTGATGTTTCATGGGATGGTGTATTCCCCAAGATTTCATATATTGGGTTTCCTTTGGTCATCTCCCTCAACTCGGATGTCTTCAGTGTTTCTTCCCTAAACTTCCCTTTTACTCTGTCCTCAAACTGGGGAAATGTGATGCTTCTTGTAAATCTTTCCCTCTCTTCTGGAATGAGGTTGCGAGTAAGTTTTCTAGCGGCGGAATTTTGTACTTCCGTTGCCCAGAGAGATGGTGATCTGTCAAGGGTTCTACTTTGAATGGTGCAGGATTTGGTTCTTCAGGGGAGAAGAAGGGATGGCCTCTTGGAGGCTTATCAAACCCATTTGGGTTTTTTGGGTTTCTCTCAGGTGGGGATGCAAGAGTTCCTAGTACTTCACCAAACTGAATAATCTTGGTAAGGGGCGAACAGTTGAGTACAGCCAATTTTGGCTCATTTGCGCATGATATAATTGGACTCACCATTGAGGGGAAAAGAGGTTTGATAGGGTTTGTCTTTTAATTCCAAGACTTCTTACAATAAGGCGTGGAAACTTTTATTTATTTGTTTATTTATTTGTCTTTAGTTCAAAATTGAACTTTTACAAAATCAATAAATACACATGAATTCATACTCTCGATATTGCAATTACATTTCATCACATTTCATCGCATTTATCAATCATACCAATGATTACCTGTAATGACAAGCAGGTGCAAAAAAGAAAAAAAGCTGTGGGCGGAGTCCCTGCTATGGCGATGGCTTAGTTGAGCATTGTACATTCTCTGTATGATCATTGACTTTCAAAGATTTACACTGTGGGCGGGAAGGGTCTTCATTGTTTGTTACCTATCTGATTCTTCACTAGGCACCACACTTTATTTTGAGCTATATGCATTGCTTCACATTCCGTATTTAAAAAATACGAAACCAATTCAATTGTTTTTATAATGTTATAATCGTGAGTCAAATGGCCCAAAGCTGTCATATAAATATATGACCCAACTTGGGGCACTCTATCAACAGGTGTTTCGCTGTTTCTATGTTTTCAATGATTTTACAGATTCTCAAAATCTTTCAGTATTTTCCATTGACCACCTTGAATGGCTCTAATAGGGAGTTGATTAGTACAAAGTAATAATCTAAATCTTTGTACTTCTGGGTCAGGACAGCGGATAAGATAGCGTTGGGGTTTGATAAACTTGTAACATACTCGAGCAGCTTGACTATCGCTCTGTAATGTCTGTAAGTAGTCCTCGTTTTCCACTCAATCACACTTATTTGGATGGCAACTAAAAGCTCTTTTCAGAATTATGAGATTTGAGCAACGCCTAAAATTAGGTACCCAGTTCAGCTCATGGAATAAGTTTCTTAGTAGCTTCATAAACCCACATTCATTTCTTGTGCCGTGTGTCAAACACTAGTTAAGACCCAACTTGTTCAATATCAGACAAGAAGGCGAAGTTTTGGATTTCAAAAGGAACTCTCCTCTACTTTTTAACACCATGTTGCTCAGTGATAATCGCAGTTCTAAGCGTGCATATTTTATAGATGTGGAAGGAGAGAGTCATAACACATGACACCAAAAGTGTCCCTCCAATATATTTTGCTACTCGTAGTCACACAGTTTAAGTGCCTCAAGGCCATATAATACCACTGGACAGAACCATTGTCTGTAAAGATCAAGAATACCACCCAAAGAAAATCCATTGTGATGGTATACAAATCTATGTATCATGTGAGTAATATGTTTGGCATTTTGTATCCTAAATGTGACCAGCTCTTGATATCCCTTGGTTTTTGACAATTCAACCCCAAGATACTTATAGTGGTAGATATATTCGATATGTCCCATATCACAGCTCAGAGGCCATTTTTGTATGTGCCTGGCATTTACCAGCATTACTTTGCTTTTATTTAAATTAATTGTCAAACAATGTTCATCCGCATAACATACAAGGGAGGATAGCATGGCTTTCATCCCCAAGAGTATCTGATCACATAATACCAGATCATCTGCATAGATCATTGCAGCTACTTCACATTGACCAATTTTAGGGGGACATTTAGCAAATGATGTCATCTTTGAAGGTAAATCTGCAATATAGAGGTTAAACAACAGGGCTGCCAAGATGCAAGATGTTTCCAATCAACAGCCCACTATCAATTAACCTAATCTGAGCAGTGCTCCCAATGTGTAATGCTACCAATATCTGGAGGATCCATTCAGGACAGCCAAGTGTCCACAGTTTCCTCCTTAGCAGGTCATGCTTCACCTGGTCAAACGCGGCTCGAAAGTCAATGTAAGTTATATAAACTGATGGATTCTTTTTCATTTTAGCTCTTGTCATTACTGCATCCAACAATCTGACATTATGTGTGGTGCTAGATCCTTTGCGGATTCCCATTTGATATGTGTCTAAAATGTCATTTTCAGTTACCCAAGCCTGCAAATAATGAACCAACACATACCGAGCAAACACTTCCCGTAGTATCAAGGAGGGACAGGAGACAGCAGTTTTCCAGCATTAACTGATCTCCATTTTTGAAAAGAGGGATATATATGGCCTTCTTCCATGACTCAGGTATACATCTATGCCAAAATATTTTATTGCACAGGTCATATAGTACTATAGCCCATATTTCCTTTTTACCCTTAGGTGTCACAGTTGAAAAACCATTCGGCCCTGGAACTCGGGAATTATTCAACTAGGTTAGGTGACGAATCATATCTAAGATCTCAAAATTCATTGGCAACTTTACATTTTGGGTCTGAAAAGGCAGGTCTGTGTGGTCTCCGTTCTTCATTTTAGTAGAAATATAGGACTTCAAACAGTTTCGGCAATCAGATTGACCAATGATCTTTTGGTGTGAGGCCTGGCCAAGTTAAGAATACGCCACACCTTTTTTGTGTTTTTATCATTAAGGGAACTTATCTTTTGCCAACTGGTCATTAAATTTAGACATTTTCTTTGTTTTAACTCATTTTTATATTGGTTCTTCTGTCAACGTATTTTAATGTGGGATTCAATGCTAGTCCTCCTTCTTTATCTTATGAATACCAATTCTCAACAGTCGCTTTTGCCTCTGAATTTCGAGACTGAATGGAGGCAAATGATTTTGTATGGTTACCTGCTGGGTACACTTTCTACGTTTAGTAGTTTCACACACCTATTTGGTCGGCCAGAGTTCTATCTCATTTCCTGTTTGTAAACTCAGGCATTCGCCAACCGCCATTGTTAATTTTTTACATGTCTTATTGACATTGCAATCAGGCCAGACCACTCGGTTTCCACCCTGATTGGACTCCAAATTGCTAATGGTAAATTGTCAACTCTCAACAGAGTTGAGTTGTAAACACAAACGCAAGTTTGCATGGTCATTAAGTACATTCTTATTAATGCATAAACTTTTAGTTATGTTAGTCAATTGTGCGTTACCACAAAGATAGTCTATGCTAGCCTCCTTTCGTCCACATTTCCACGTTGTTTGACCCGGGTATCTCCTAGTGCGCGTCCATTCAAAATCGTCATATTCCACATTTTTAAGAAACAAAGCCCCTGTTTCCCCTTGGCATTAGCCACTTTCTGCAGTAACACATTATCCTTGGTAATGGTAACATAAGTTTCTTTAGTGGCATATTCCCCATATCTTGCATTAAGATCCCCTCCCAGTAGTACATATCTGAGTCAGCATCATTGTACCAATCAGAGATAATGAAATCAATTGGCTCTAAAATGATGTCAGGTAATGATGCATCAGGCGGATCATATACGTTGATAATGAGCAAATGTTGATCGTCAGCACTGCTGTGTTAAAGGTCAATTCAACTGCCAACACATAATCAATAGCATTTGAATGTTCTACCATGACAGAGCGAATCACATGATTGACTCCTATAATGAGTCCTCCAAATGGGCAACCTTTAAAACCTCTTTTTGCTGCGGGTTGATATACCAAGTCCATCTATCAGAAACTGATCCATTAACCAAGTCTCCTGGAGCATAAATACAGATGACTTGCTCAGTAGGTCACACATATAGGGCCTGATTCACAGAGCGTTTTCCTGTGGGTTTGCCCCACCATAAAACACTTCTGGTAATCAGGCCCATAATATCCTTACATCACCTCTGTGGTTGTTCGCTCCAAGGAATCATTTTTTTCGACCATTGTCAACCTTTTTTATCATCATTAGATGCCTTACCAATCACATTTGCAGGGGACTTAATTGTAGACAATCTTCTACAATGATCACAGCATACATTGGTCAACATACAAGGTTTATCATGTTCGTATCCCAGAAACTCCAGTGATTCAGCCTGATATCTTATTAGAGCTGTTGTCATAGGTAACACACAATGGACGCTGGCCATGCCCCACTCCTCGTTGTTCGGATGCAATAAATTCGAAGTCACAAGAATTCAAAATTCTAAGAGAGGGTATTTTTACAAAGATATTCAGCAAATTTAGCCTTTTAATGTGTCTCTTTATCGCAACTTCAATTGTATATTTTATAGACAAGATACAGGATTTTAGGGTTCTTCCTTCAATAGGTAAGTTGTTTACTACGGTTGGCTTACAATTTGACTGGCTAATCTCCCTCCGCTCCTTAAGGAGCTAATTTCACCCAACCTAGGGGAATGTACCACATTCACGCTAACGGGATCAATTATAAGTGCTTCAGTTTCTATTTTGTTATTATCTAAAGATACACCTGTCTCATTTCCTTGAAGTAACCAACTAGTGAGAACACCCGCACTTTGTTGATAGCATTTCGTTCTCCTTACAATGGTTGAATTTAACTGCTCGGTATCATCAGGTTCTACCAATTCAGGAGCAGGATTCAACTTGCAGCATTTCCTAACCACTTTCTTTAACTTTCTATTTCTGAGCATTTGTTTATGAGAGGATAGTTATGCACTGATTCCACTACTGCTTTTTAAATGGAGACGCCTTCTACACCAACATTCTTATGCAACAATTTAGCATACTAGCGTCTGTTACCTGATCATGTAATACATTTACATCATTCAAACACTGGGCCTGGTTATTATTTAGCATAATTTTCCCTACTATTATGCCATGATTTTTTACATCCTCATGCATATGGCCACATAATTTCAGCAAGATTATTAAGATTCTTATTGCAAAATTAAGCACCGTCCATGCTGGGTCATCACTTAGTTGATTGCATCCATTTGAAGATTTAACAGAGGAACCAGTGTTGGACACATCACTTAGTATGTCCGCGCCAACTTGTGATATACTCTCATTTACTGTACAGTTCGACATAAACATCTTGGGGGAAGCTAACAACCTTTGATTCATGACACTCTCAAAGTTGGTCTGAGTACTTGCGTCTATTTTTTTTATTTTTTTTATTTCATACAGTTTAATTAAACTTTTGAAATATCAAACATCACTTCCTACAAAAATTAAAACTTACATCAAATTCTCATTTTTTTGATTTTTTTTTTACGCTAAAGAAATACAGTTAGGAGTACATAGAATTAGGCATTATTCATCACTACTAAGGATGCCGATGCTATCCTTGCACATCAAGAAATCCCTTCTCAACGTCCAGCATGGATTGAAGCATTCTCAGATATCTCGTAAATGCTAGAGTTCGTTTTTTGCAGTCACTATTATGCATTTGGGCACCACCAGTCTTCACTACTGTAGGTTGTGCATTTGTCCATTTCCTTCCATAGGAACAAGGTTCTCATGTTTTTTAAGTTCAGACAGAAAAGGACAAGATGTTTTAAATTTTCATCAGTGTGATTGCAAAATCTACAATTCCTTTTTTCAGTTTGAATCATTCTTCTCTGGATCAAAATTTCTTTTGTTTCGAATAGATTCAGTCTGAATTTCAGATATAACTTTCTTAAGTGTTTACAAGGCCACAGGGTCATGCAATTTGGAATTGTGTTAACTCCTTTGGCTTCTGCCGGCGAGTTAGCCATACATTTGTGCTTCACTCTTTTGTCGCTTGTTTCGATCCAATCTAATTGAAGAAGTTTTTTCCTTACCGCATTTGGGTTGTACCAGAGTGTTTTTTCATCGGTGGACAATTGCCCTATAATGTCTTTGCATTGTTGTCTTCAAAGTGACAGAGCTGACTTTGAAGGTAAAGAACCTTTAGACTCCATTAGAATTTCAAAGGGAGCCAATTCCACCTCTTCTAGGGTTTTCCTATATAGGGACAGTTTGCTCCACATTATCTTTGCATTTAATGAGGAAAGCCCCACCTCATATAACACGCATGCTGTCGGAAAACTCGTTGGAATTTGCAAGATTTGCTTCCAAAACTTACTTTCACATCTTGACCAGATCTCTGAAGAGCACCCAAACATACTTTCTGCTCCAAAGGTCAGGATGGGAGACACCTTGCTCTTATAGAAGTTTATTATTGGGAGGTAGGAGAATGTTCCATATTTTTTGTGCAGAATCAAACCTTGTGTTATTAGTTGTTTGCAGTTGCTTGCGATCCTCTTCATCATTGGGTCGTCATTGATGTTTGAGTTTATCATCCTCCCCAGGTATCTTGTGTGCGTGACTTTGTTCAGGGCTTCTCTTCCCACATTCGATCTCAGCCTCATTGACTTTAACTGTCGACCTTTCCGATTTTCCAGGACCAATACCTCAGATTTTGCCACGTTGATCATCAGGCCAAGATCTTCAATAAACAATTTCAGTGTGTTTAGCTTTCTTTGGAGCCCAATCGGTGTTAGGTCCAAAATCACCATATCATCATCGTACAACATCCAACTAATGAGTTTCCCATTTATTTTTGGTGGAAATGACTCGACTCTTTCGAGAGAACCTCCTACCTCCGAAATGTAGAAGTTGAAGAGAGTGGCTCCCAGTGGGCATCTTTGCTTCACTCCTCGCTCGGTTTTAATGGGCTTAGACAGATGGCCATCATTGTTGAGTCGTATCTGGATTCGCGTCTCAGAGTACAGTTCTTTTATTGCATAAAGGAGACTGGGTGGTCATCCTGTGAATTTTAATTTGGACCATAGGGATTCTCGGTCAACTCCATCAAATGCATTGGCTAAGTCTATAAATGCCAGGTAGATTTTCTTGCCCGCTTTAATGGCATCTATTTTCAGTAAGTTCAAGATCAACAAGTTTAGGCTACAGCCCACACCTTTAATGAAGCCTGTCTGTCGATCATCATAGATCTTATTTGACTTTAGCCAGTTTGATAGCTGTTTTAAGAGGAGACTGGCAAATACTTTCCCGATTACATCCAATAGGGCTATGGGTCGGTAATTCGCTGGATTTACACGGTCGCCCTTTTTATATATTGGTACTATTATTCCCAGTTTCCGCGTCGATGGGATCCAACCCTCTATTTTTATGTTTTGGAAGAGTATATTGCGGAAGTCTGTCCATTCTTCGATGTTATTTTTAAGAATGGCATTCGAGAGCCCATCAGGACCTGCGGCTCTCGATGTGCTGAGCTTTTGCATGGTGTTCAAGATCCCATTACGCTCAAATTCTACATCCCATGGTAGGTTTACACTCAGATTTGGTGCAGGAGTGTTTTTGTGTCTTTTGAATAGATTGCCATGGTGGCTTATCCATTGATTTTCTGACACCATATTTGCCAGCCTTGCATTTTGAGGATTATCCAGGTCGTTCACTATCAACCAAAAGCTTCTTGGGTTGTTTTTATTCAGTGCCGCTAAGATTGCTTCGGCATCTCTCTGTTCCAGGAGCCCTTGGTGTGCCTTAATCCAGTTATTGTAGCTGTTCTTCACTTTCCTTATTTCCTTTTTCTGGTCAGGCATTGCTTTCATTGATATTCTTCTTACGCTCGAGCGCAGGTCTCTTTTCTTCTGAGCAACTTCAGGATCAAAGTTATGTCTCCTGAAGGTTGGTTTATTGCGAGATTGTTTTTTTATTCTGTAGACCTCCAGTAGGGTCTGGTATTCAATTTGGTCATGGTCTTTGTCGCCCACTTTTGGTTTGATCAGTTCTGCTAAGTCGGAAATATCACTAGATTTCATGCATAGGCGGTTGCCGCCCGATTCTATCTCAATCTGTGCCTTCCATTGTTCAGGTGTCTGCCGATGTCTCTGTCCCCATTCCATTGTTACCACATTGTGGTCACTTTGTGGTGATTTGGTTACATGTATAGCTGTTATTTCATGAGATGTTCTTTCAGATGCGAACAAGTAGTCCAAAATAGATTTTTGTTCTCCTCTTTCCCCAGTTACATTCGGGGGGATGTCACCTACTGAAGCGCCATTCATCATGTGCAGTGATCGGGCGGCCATTTCTTCCAGCCATGATTTAGTTCATTCTTTTTTGCATCTTTTTTGGTGTTAGGCGTTTCCAGTAGCTTCATATTAAAGTCACCACACAAAACTATTTGTGCGTTATCATTTCTAGTTAGAATGTCATCAATGGTGTCTAGAAGTTCCTTTTCGAACTTTAAATGTTGTACTGGAGAGGTGTTCCAGTATACATTTATCACATGCACTGTGATTGACTCTCCATTTGCTAACTGTTTTGCTTCTATACATACATACTGAATGTGTGGTGAGATGTTTTCGGCGGACTTTAATTTGAATCCACTTTTCCTGTTTATCATGATTAACTGACCAGACATCGGTCTGCCTTTCCGTTGGACAATTGCTGGATTCATCATCACTTCAAAGCCCTCTACACAGGACATTTTGTCCAGCCATGTCTCCTGTAGACATATTATATCCGCTGATAGTAGGACTTTTGGAAAAGATCTTAAAAGATGCGAGAAGCCTCTTGTATTCCAAGTTGTCCATACGATGTTATCTTGTGGAATCTGGCATTAGCTTTCGGCAGTATCATTTATGGCTTTAGCCACCCACAACCAGCAATTCTGTGGTTCCACTGCCTCATCGAGTCGACTTTCCTCGGTGCTCGTTTGCTTTCCTGACCCTGAGTTTGGCACCGTAATTTTAATATTTTTCATTTTAAGGGTTTTTGCCGTTTCGGCCGGTGGCTGTCTTTGCTCTTTCGAAGGTTTGTTGGTTTGTTTCCCTTTCTCTTTCCTTTGAGCATTCTCTGGTATATTCTCCAATGCCGGCACTTTTAGGTTCCCAGTCGGAGCACTTATGTTCTGTGGTATCATTCTCTCTGCATTCCCGAATGCATTGTCGACCTCGTACACTTGGAATCCTGCTTCAATCAGCTGTCTTTCACACATCATCACTGCTTCAGCGAGTTTACGGCTTTTGATATGCAACAGGGCGCTTTTGCAGTTGGAATCTTCCAGTATTTCAACACAATCAATCTCAACACTTTTCGTTGTTCTTAATACAGGGATGAATTGGAACAGCTGTAGTATTACATTTCTATTTATGGGCAGGTCTCCTTTTTTGTATTCCAAGCGATCGATCAAGATTCTGTAGCGAGCTGTTATATTTGGTTGTTGTTTTGGACCCAGGTTAGGCTTAGAGTTTCTTAGGTCGTCTCTCTGTGCGTTGTTTTGGGCTCTCACTGGGGTTGGCCGGGTGACTTATAGGGTCAGTGACACTGCAGCCATTTCTTCACTGTCTACACAGCGGTTTAAGATGGTTTGATTTTGTTTTTCTTCGATGGTTTGGAAGATCTTTTTTCCCTTTACTTCATTATTCACGTCATTTGCTTTGATATTGCAGTTTTGTTTTTCTGGAGACGGGGACCAGGAGATCATCTGCTTTGCTGGTTGAGCACATACTTTTGGGCTCTGACTAATCAGAGAGGGTTTCATCGACCTTTCTTCGGCTCGGCCTTCGGAGTCCGACAGACTGTTGCATTCCACAGACGACACTTCGGCCTTACTTGGCGTCTCTTCATTGTCTTCAGGTCCCTCATGACTATATGTTGACATATTCAACATCTTGTTATTATCATTCACCTCATCATCCTTGGGTTCACTGCATTTGGAGCTGCTCCCAATGTTGCTTACTTCTTTCGTGTTTGATGCACCTTCATTCTTCTTGATCATTTTTATCACGTCATCCGCTGTACTGTCGTGATTATTAAATGTTATATTCAGTGCTTTGATGTTTCGGAAGAAGTTAGCTAAGTTTCAGGAGTTTTTGTTTTTTTGGAATTGCAATGTTCTTAGTTTTTTCACATCTGTTTCAGGCTTCTTTGTTTGCACTTGAGGTTTAGATTTTGTTTGCGGCTTTTCAAATATATCGAACCATTCGGCATCCTTTGCTTCTGGGGCACTTGTGCTTGGTTTGGCTTTAGAGGCAGCGTCTTGTGAAATATCCATTGCACCATTTGCGGAGTGTTCAGGGCCTTTGTTTGACTCCTCGGCCTGGGCTGGGCTCGACATCGTTGGAATCGTTAAATCAATATAGGGGGGAGAAGCTATCACAACTTTGCACACCCCTGCGTTTGCTTGTGGACCACCTGAGTTTTTGTCTATCTTATCTGCAGATTTGTCCTCGCCTGTTAGCTCTCTGGATACATCTTTACTTTTAGCTGCATTCATTTGTGTTGTCTGTTTCTCTTTATGCGCAGCTGTACAACTCTTTTTTGCGCATGATGAGGCAACTATGGCTGGTGGTTCTTTTCCCAGTTGGGGCATCGATATTTGCATGGAATCTTTCGGATTCAGTATTTGCAGTACTTCCAAGTTAGGTCTTCTCTCTTGATCTTTCTGTAAAAGAGTTAAGGCTTGCCTGGTGACTTCCGCTAGAAGTCGTTTATCTTCAGAGTTGTTTTTCAGCGAGTCCTTCAGGACTGCTAGTGAGATATCGTTACCGCATCTTGTGACATTGATTTGTGTCATCATTTCCACCAGATCACTTTCTAGTTTTGCCATTTTCGAGTTTAAAAGCGCAATTAAGGTGCCTTGGTCTTTGTAGTTCTCATGTAGGTTTTCATACAGTTTTGTTAGGGGCGCTACAGCTATTGTACATGCCGATGTTAGTATTGGTCGTAGGCTACTGATAACCTTCTCAACAATCTCCACCGAGGACTGGAGCTCGTGTTGCCCCTTAGGCTCATGAGGCCTCAGATCTTGGTAGTTCAACTGTCGATTTTTTGTCGAGTTGTACTCTTCGTCTGATGAAGATGATGAGGAGGACAAGTTCAGTTGCTTCTGACGCGGGCGCGCTGCCAAAGCCTCTCTCGGGTCTACCAATGGGTTTGGCAACACCGTCCTGTTATGGCTCTTAAACCTTTTTTTGGGAGCCGCGCACTTCACATTCAGAGCTCCTGTCGTGTCTGATTCTTTTTTGCGAAATCATTATTTCCTCATTTCTTGTCTCGAATGTTGGAGCATTCGCTTCCATACTGACTAAATAGGACAGCGCCTTGTCTTGGTGCTGTTTGTCCACAGCTGTCAGTACTGTTAGATTATTTACATAATTGCTGTTGGTTTTGGATATATGCGATAACTTGCTGTTCATATTGATCAAGTCCCTTATGACTTGATCAGCAATGACCAATGAATTCCGGCGCTCGTGGATCTCGCCCTGTTTTGGGTAATCCTGTATTTCATGCAACATTGGTGGCTCCCAAACTTCATCACCATAATTTTCACCATCTTCTTCCTCCACTCACTCCTCATCTGATGTAATCATTGGGGAGGACGTCGGGTTGCCATGAAACTGAGCCTGAGTTACTCCGGGTTCCCTCTTGGGGGACAGTTTACTTGCTGTTAGGTTAAGACCTCAAGCCGTCACCACACTAGCTTGATTACTAGCTTCATCACACCTGCCCTTGCCCTCTATTCTCGGAACGGGCGCGGTGAACCCGTCGACCCCCCCCACGCTCTCGCCTCTCTCATGCGAACTTGCGAGCAGGGGGCGGGTCGGCTCAGCTCCAGCCGATTCTCCACAGGTGAAGCCACCATCAACCGCAGTCCAACCCACGCCTCCACCTCCTTGGTGTGCCTCGGCTCCTGTGGGCTTGGGCCCACCCCCTCCCACCTCGCTGCCCGCAGCGCTGCAGCCGGCAGCAGCCAGAAGCCGCTCACAACAGGGAACGATATCCTCTCGAAGCCGTGGTAAGTTTTCCTCATGGTTTGAGTCAGGGGCTGGTACAGAGTTCGCAGATGGGGGTTTGAAGGGTGAGCGGTTATAGACACAGACAAGCCCTCCATACAGCCTCTCCCTCCTTCGCGGCTTGTACTCTCATAGACAGCAGCCCTTTCATAGTCTGTTCATTTTTCAATACTTTTATCATTTTCACTATTATTATCAGCCCACCCAAGTCTCCATGGACTTACTTGTTTGAAGTCGTGGGCTACGCAACTCATGCCACTCTGCTGCAACAACGGGCACATCTTCTTTTGGGGACGATGTTGTAGTTGAGGGGACAGATGAGGAGCGTTTCTGATTCTGTTTCCCCAGGGGCGCTAGTGATACTTGGGTCCGTTCGACTTGTGCACGGGTGGCAGGGATGCCCGTTCTAGAGCTCATCCCTCCTCATGACCTCAGGTCCCCCAGCGAACACAGGCAACACACTCCTGCCACACTCAGCTACACTCCGCGTGGTGCAGGAGATTATGAAGAAAAGGCTCCTCCTTGAAGAAAGTTGCAATGGAAAAAACACTGCTTCACTGGGACACTGGGACAGCTTCCCACGCAGGCACAGGCAACACACTCCTGCCACACTCTGCTACGCTCTGCGTGGTGCAGGAGATTATGAAGAAAAGGCTCCTCCTTGAAAAAAGTTGCAATGGAAAAAACACTGCTTCACTGGGACACTGGGACAGCTTTCCACGCAGGCACAGGCAACACACTCCTGCCACACTCCGCTACGCTCCGTGTGGTGCAGGAGATTATGAAGAACAGGCTCCTCCTTGAAAAAGGTTGCAATGGAAAAAACACTGCTTCACTGGGACAGCTTTCCACGCAGGCACAGGCAACACACTCCTACCACACTCTGCTACGCTCCGCGTGGTGCAGGAGATTATGAAGAAAAGGCTCCTCCTTGAAAAAGGTTGCAATGGAAAAAACACTGCTTCACTGGGACACTGGGACAGCTTTCCACGCAGGCACAGGCAACACACTCCTGCCACATTCCGCCACACTTGCATCTATTAGAGATTTGTTGCACGCATCATGATGTACTTGCACAGAGCAGTTGCTAGCTTGGCACATGGAGTAACACAGTTCAAGCAGTGAGTTATTATCGATATTGTCAACCTCCTCTCTAGATAGATTTGCACAGCCATCAGTAAGAGACTCTCTACTGGCTGTGGGGTGCTGCGCATGCTCACTGGGGATCATTTCCAAGGACCTGTTAGTCTTTCCTTCTTTATTGCTTTTTCTGAAGTAGGAAATCATTTGCCCACACCCCAATTCCATTGCATTGGAAGGCACAGGTTCACACAATGGTGCAAGCTCTTCAAGTCTGTCCCCGGATAATCTATCTGATTTACCAGCGCGTTTATAGCCCAATGCTTTAACATAGGGCTTATTATTTCTCAGATTGCTGGCAGGTTTACATAGTTTTTTCCCAGGCATTTTACTATTAGACAAGCGTAGAAAGACAGATAGTATATCTAATACCCAAAATTCATACATGAACATTAAAACGCTTTTTATTAAACGGATAGAAATTGACACTCATAAAATGATTACACTACATAAAACTCAATAAAAAACATACACAACATATATATCATAGAACACAATAAATACACACAACGTGAGTTGGTTCTTCTGATAACTAGATCAACACTCTGTGTGATACTTCACACTGGAGTAGTTTTCCTTATTTTGAAATGCTATTATTATTTTCTAAATATTTCAAAATAAGGAAAACTACTCCAGTAGTCATGTTTGAATTTTGGGTATTAGATATACTATCGGTCTTTCTTCTGTTGTGGTTCAGAAACCTGTTAATACATCTTTTTTTGTATAATATAGATCTTATCCATGTGGTAAGAAGTGTATGATCCCCATAGCATGGTACATGCTGTCGGAGAATAGACTATTAGACAAGCGCCAGAAGCCAGTGAGTATACGACATATTACAATCTTTGGTATTTTCGAATGAGCTGTTCAGCTATCAAGGTGCATACAATTAGTTCAGTTGTTACACTTCGAAGAAAACAGAGGGAGCAAAAAATGGCAACACCAGCTTTTGTATCCAGCAGATAGATGGCAGCACAAACCGACTGCGAGCTTGTAGCACTACACAGGGAGCTCACACTAACTGCTGTAACGCATTGATATGATAGGTTATTTATAAAGTGCTTAATACCCAGAGGTTTCTAAGCGTGGACCTGGGGATCGAACTTATGTTGTTCTGTGTCATTTTGCTTTCAAGGCGAGCACGTTTCCGCTGAGCTATCCTCCAGAGACTCTCAGAGCGTGCATAATAAAAGAAAACAGTAAGTGACAACACAGTGAGCACACAGCTGTTTTCTACAGCACTGGCCTTAATGACCGGAAAATGGCAGAACACATACCAAGCTAGCAGAGGGAAAGTATATGTTTCAATTGACCTCCCTCGCTGTTTGCTCCGCTCGAAAGTGTGTAGTCCCACCTCCGTGTGTTTTACTGTATTGCGAATACCATTGCAGGTAAACAAATGCGCACAGCAGCAGGGGCACTAAAATAGGCTCACACTACAGCAGAATACACAAATCCCCAAATCGGGTTTCTTACTTTACCTTGTAATGGACCCCTCCGCCGTCAGGACGACACAGACTAAATATAGTGCCAGACGTTTAGCAGAGTGCCCTGGACCATGAAGGATAGGCAGCAATAGGCGCCAACGAGACTTAGCACCCACTGTGGGACAGGGGAGCCGATTTAAGATATATATGAACGCATTTCCCCGTAGTCGCCAACTTGGTGCAAAGGGGTTTGGGAGTGTGCAGAACAGTGGAAGCATTGGCTAGCATGTACTGCATATAATAAAGTCATGTAAGAAAGACGTTCAGGCCTTCCATTGCATTCCAGTAAGCCA
This sequence comes from Ambystoma mexicanum, assembly GCF_040938575.1. Lineage (NCBI taxonomy): Eukaryota > Metazoa > Chordata > Amphibia > Caudata > Ambystomatidae > Ambystoma > Ambystoma mexicanum. The sequence continues at coordinate 825,303,610 of NC_090930.1, read as the reverse complement.
TCACTGCCCCTACTCCACTCCTCTATAATCATCCAGGTTATGTTTTGTGTAAACTCTTGAAAAAGTGACACCTGTGCAGTGTCCTCCATCGCCGAACCAAAAAACGCAAAATGCTGGTGTGGGCCAGTTTCTTTGGTCAAAGTGGGCCACTTTTTGGGCCAATGTGGGCCAGTTTGATGAGTTACTTCACCATGCGGCTAGTAGTTTTGACCATTGTTGCTGAATCAATATTCTTTAAATTGCACAATTTGCATTACGTTTTATCACAAAATCCCCTGTTGGCTACTATTCAAACAGTCTGTCACAAAAGGAATGAATTGCTATTGCAACTGAGTCACTTTTTCGATGGTGGCCGAGACAATTGAATGCCCAGCCAGGACAGCCCAGTCGACCCTAGACCCCCTGTCCATGTGTAGACTAGTCATAGTGTGTGTGAAAAATCCTGAATCACCCCCACATACTTGCTGCTGGTGTCACAATGTGTTAAGGCAAGCAGGCACGTAACGTGTTAGGTGTGCAGAGAGTTATGATAAAAAAGGCCAGCTGTCTGTTAGTTATGCGGATAGCTTATGACAAAGTGGGTCTGGTCATGGATAAAGTTCCCGAAAGGGGGGTGCAATCCGTTCCCTTCGGTGTCCAGCCATGTCTCCTGTAGACATATTATATCCGCTGATAGTAGGACTTTTGGAAAAGATCTTAAAAGATGCGAGAAGCCTCTTGTATTCCAAGTTGTCCATACGATGTTATCTTGTGGAATCTGGCATTAGCTTTCGGCAGTATCATTTACGGCTTTAGCCACCCACAACCAGCACTTCTGTGGTTCCACTGCCTCATCGAGTCGACTTTCCTCGGTGCTCGTTTGCTTTCCTGACCCTGAGTTTGGCACCGTAATTTTTATATTTTTCATTTTAAGGGTTTTTGCCGTTTCGGCCGGTGGCTGTCTTTGCTCTTTCGAAGGTTTGTTGGTTTGTTTCCCTTTCTCTTTCCTTTGAGCATTCTCTGGTATATTCTCCAATGCCGGCACTTTTAGGTTCCCAGTCGGAGCACTTATGTTCTGTGGTATCATTCTCTCTGCATTCCCGAATGCATTGTCGACCTCGTACACTTGGAATCCTGCTTCAATCAGCTGTCTTTCACACATCATCACTGCTTCAGCGAGTTTACGACTTTTGATATGCAACAGGGCGCTTTTGCAGTTGGAATCTTCCAGTATTTCAACACAATCAATCTCAACACTTTTCGTTGTTCTTAATACAGGGATGAATTGGAACAGCTGTAGTATTACATTTCTATTTATGGGCAGGTCTCCTTTTTTGTATTCCAAGCGATCGATCAAGATTCTGTAGCGAGCTGTTATATTTGGTTGTTGTTTTGGACCCAGGTTAGGCTTAGAGTTTCTTAGGTCGTCTCTCTGTGCGTTGTTTTGGGCTCTCACTGGGGTTGGCCGGGTGACTAATAGGGTCAGTGACACTGCAGCCATTTCTTCACTGTCTACACAGCGGTTTAAGATGGTTTGATTTTGTTTTTCTTCGATGGTTTGGAAGATCTTTTTTCCCTTTACTTCATTATTCACGTCATTTGCTTTGATATTGCAGTTTTTTTTTTCTGGAGACGGGGACCAGGAGATCATCTGCTTTGCTGGTTGAGCACATACTTTTGGGCTCTGACTAATCAGAGAGGGTTTCAGCGACCTTTCTTCGGCTCGGCCTTCGGAGTCCGACAGACTGTTGCATTCCACAGACGACACTTCGGCCTTACTTGGCGTTTCTTCATTGTCTTCAGGTCCCTCATGACTATGTGTTGACATATTCAACATCTTGTTATTATCATTCACCTCATCATCCTTGGGTTCACTGCATTTGGACCTGCTCCCAATGTTGCTTACTTCTTTCGTGTTTGATGCACCTTCATTCTTCTTGATCATTTTTATCACGTCATCCGCTGTACTGTCGTGATTATTAAATGTTATATTCAGTGCTTTGATGTTTCGGAAGAAGTTAGCTGAGTTTCGGGAGTTTTTGTTTTTTTGGAATTGCAATGTTCTTAGTTTTTTCACATCTGTTTCAGGCTTCTTTGTTTGCACTTGAGGTTTAGATTTTGTTTGCGGCTTTTCAAATATATCGAACCATTCGGCATCCTTTGCTTCTGGGGCACTTGTGCTTGGTTTGGCTTTAGAGGCAGCGTCTTGTGAAATATCCATTGCACCATTTGCGGAGTGTTCAGGGCCTTTGTTTGACTCCTCGGCCTGGGCTGGGCTCGACATCGTTGGAATCATTAAATCAATATAGGGGGGAGAAGCTATCACAACTTTGCACACCCCTGCGTTTGCTTGTGGACCACCTGAGTTTTTGTCTATCTTATCTGCAGATTTGTCCTCGCCTGTTAGCTCTCTGGATACATCTTTACTTTTAGCTGCATTCATTTGTGTTGTCTGTTTCTCTTTATGCGCAGCTGTACCACTCTTTTTTGCGCATGATGAGGCAACTATGGCTGGTGGTTCTTTTCCCAGTTGGGGCATCGATATTTGCATGGAATCTTTCGGATTCAGTATTTGCAGTACTTCCAAGTTAGGTCTTCTCTCTTGATCTTTCTGTAAAAGAGTTAAGGCTTGCCTGGTGACTTCCGCTAGAAGTCGTTTATCTTCAGAGTTGTTTTTCAGCGAGTCCTTCAGGACTGCTAGTGAGATATCGTTACCGCATCTTGTGACATTGATTTGTGTCACCATTTCCACCAGATCACTTTCTAGTTTTGCCATTTTCGAGTTTAAAAGCGCAATTAAGGTGCCTTGGTCTTTGTAGTTCTCATGTAGGTTTTCATACAGTTTTGTTAGGGGTGCTACAGCTATTGTACATGCCGATGTTAGTATTGGTCGTAGGCTACTGATAACCTTCTCAACAATCTCCACCGAGGACTGGAGCTCGTGTTGCCCCTTAGGCTCATGAGGCCTCAGATCTTGGTAGTTCAACTGTCGATTTTTTGTCGAGTTGTACTCTTCGTCTGATGAAGATGAGGAGGAGGACAAGTTCAGTTGCTTCTGATGCGGGCGCGCTGCCAAAGCCTCTCTCGGGTCTACCAATGGGTTTGGCAACACCGTCCTGTTATGGCTCTTAAACCTTTTTTTGGGAGCCGCGCACTTCACATTCAGAGCTCCTGTCGTGTCTGATTCTTTTTTGCGAAATCATTATTTCCTCATTTCTTGTCTCGAATGTTGGAGCATTCGCTTCCATACTGACTAAATAGGACAGCGCCTTATCTTGGTGCTGTTTGTCCACAGCTGTCAGTACTGTTAGATTATTTACATAATTGCTGTTGGTTTTGGATATATGCGATAACTTGCTGTTCATATTGATCAAGTCCCTTATGACTTGATCAGCAATGACCAATGAATTCCGGCGCTCGTGGATCTCGCCCTGTTTTGGGTAATCCTGTATTTCATGCAACATTGGTGGCTCCCAAACTTCATCACCATAATTTTCACCATCTTCTTCCTCCACTCACTCCTCATCTGATGTAATCATTGGGGAGGACGTCGGGTTGCCATGAAACTGAGCCTGAGTTACTCCGGGTTCCCTCTTGGGGGACAGTTTACTTGCTGTTAGGTTAAGACCTCAAGCCGTCACCACACTAGCTTGATTACTAGCTTCATCACACCTGCCCTTGCCCTCTATTCTCGGAACGGGCGCAGTGAACCCGTCGACCCCCCCCTCGCTCTCGCCTCTCTCATGCGAACTTGCGAGCAGGGGGCGGGTCGGCTCAGCTCCAGCCGATTCTCCACAGGTGAAGCCACCATCAACCGCAGTCCAACCCACGCCTCCACCTCCTTGGTGTGCCTCGGCTCCTGTGGGCTTGGGCCCACCCCCTCCCACCTCGCTGCCCGCAGCGCTGCAGCCGGCAGCAGCCAGAAGCCGCTCACAACAGGGAACGATATCCTCTCGAAGCCGTGGTAAGTTTTCCTCATGGTTTGAGTCAGGGGCTGGTACAGAGGTCGCAGATGGGGGTTTGAAGGGTGAGCGGTTATAGACACAGACAAGCCCTCCATACAGCCTCTCCCTCCTTCGCGGCTTGTACTCTCATAGACAGCAGCCCTTTCATAGTCTGTTCATTTTTCAATACTTTTATCATTTTCACTATTATTATCAGCCCACCCAAGTCTCCATGGACTTACTTGTTTGAAGTCGTGGGCTACGCAACTCATGCCACTCTGGCCAGGGAGGACGAAGGTGCTCAACGCTGCTGCAACAACGGGCACATCTTCTTTTGGGGACGATGTTGTAGTTGAGGGGACAGATGAGGAGCGTTTCTGATTCTGTTTCCCCAGGGGCGCTAGTGATACTTGGGTCCGTTCGACTTGTGCACGGGTGGCAGGGATGCCCGTTCTAGAGCTCATCCCTCCTCATGACCTCAGGTCCCCCAGCGAACACAGGCAACACACTCCTGCCACACTCAGCTACACTCCGCGTGGTGCAGGAGATTATGAAGAAAAGGCTCCTCCTTGAAGAAAGTTGCAATGGAAAAAACACTGCTTCACTGGGACACTGGGACAGCTTCCCACGCAGGCACAGGCAACACACTCCTGCCACACTCTGCTACGCTCTGCGTGGTGCAGGAGATTATGAAGAAAAGGCTCCTCCTTGAAAAAAGTTGCAATGGAAAAAACACTGCTTCCCTGGGACACTGGGACAGCTTTCCACGCAGGCACAGGCAACACACTCCTGCCACACTCCGCTACGCTCCGTGTGGTGCAGGAGATTATGAAGAACAGGCTCCTCCTTGAAAAAGGTTGCAATGGAAAAAACACTGCTTCACTGGGACAGCTTTCCACGCAGGCACAGGCAACACACTCCTACCACACTCTGCTACGCTCCGCGTGGTGCAGGAGATTATGAAGAAAAGGCTCCTCCTTGAAAAAGGTTGCAATGGAAAAAACACTGCTTCACTGGGACACTGGGACAGCTTTCCACGCAGGCACAGGCAACACACTCCTGCCACATTCCGCCACACTTGCATCTATTAGAGATTTGTTGCACGCATCATGATGTACTTGCACAGAGCAGTTGCTAGCTTGGCACATGGAGTAACACAGTTCAAGCAGTGAGTTATTATCGATATTGTCAACCTCCTCTCTAGATAGATTTGCAGAGCCATCAGTAAGAGACTCTCTACTGGCTGTGGGGAGCTGCGCATGCTCACTGGGGATCATTTCCAAGGACCTGTTAGTCTTTCCTTCTTTATTGCTTTTTCTGAAGTAGGAAGTCATTTGCCCACACCCCAATTCCATTGCATTGGAAGGCACAGGTTCACACAATGGTGCAAGCTCTTCAAGTCTGTCCCCGGATAATCTATCTGATTTACCAGCGCGTTTATAGTCCAATGCTTTAACATAGGGCTTATTATTTCTCAGATTGCTGGCAGGTTTACATAGTTTTTTCCCAGGCATTTTACTATTAGACAAGCGTAGAAAGACAGATAGTATATCTAATACCCAAAATTCATACATGAACATTAAAACGCTTTTTATTAAACGGATAGAAATTGACACTCATAAAATGATTACACTACATAAAACTCAATAAAAAACATACACAACATATATATCATAGAACACAATAAATACACACAACGTGAGTTGGTTCTTCTGATAACTAGATCAACACTCTGTGTGATACTTCACACTGGAGTAGTTTTCCTTATTTTGAAATGCTATTATTATTTTCTAAATATTTCAAAATAAGGAAAACTACTCCAGTAGTCATGTTTGAATTTTGGGTATTAGATATACTATCGGTCTTTCTTCTGTTGTGGTTCAGAAACCTGTTAATACATCTTTTTTTTGTATAATATAGATCTTATCCATGTGGTAAGAAGTGTATGATCCCCATAGCATGGTACATGCTGTCGGAGAATAGACTATTAGACAAGCGCCAGAAGCCAGTGAGTATACGACATATTACAATCTTTGGTATTTTCGAATGAGCTGTTCAGCTATCAAGGTGCATACAATTAGTTCAGTTGTTACACTTCGAAGAAAACAGAGGGAGCAAAAAATGGCAACACCAGCTTTGGTATCCAGCAGATAGATGGCAGCACAAACCGACTGCGAGCTTGTAGCACTACACAGGGAGCTCACACTAACTGCTGTAACGCATTGATATGATAGGTTATTTATAAAGTGCTTAATACCCAGAGGTTTCTAAGCGTGGACCTGGGGATCGAACTTATGTTGTTCTGTGTCATTTTGCTTTCAAGGCGAGCACGTTTCCGCTGAGCTATCCTCCAGAGACTCTCAAAGCGTGCATAATAAAAGAAAACAGTAAGTGACAACACAGTGAGCACACAGCTGTTTTCTACAGCACTGGCCTTAATGACCGGAAAATGGCAGAACACATACCAAGCTAGCAGAGGGAAAGTATATGTTTCAATTGACCTCCCTCGCTGTTTGCTCCGCTCGAAAGTGTGTAGTCCCACCTCCGTGTGTTTTACTGTATTGCGAATACCATTGCAGGTAAACAAATGCGCACAGCAGCAGGGGCACTAAAATAGGCTCACACTACAGCAGAATACACAAATCCCCAAATCGGGTTTCTTACTTTACCTTGTAATGGACCCCTCCGCCGTCAGGACGACACAGACTAAATATAGTGCCAGACGTTTAGCAGAGTGCCCTGGACCATGAAGGATAGGCAGCAATAGGCGCCAACGAGACTTAGCACCCACTGTGGGACAGGGGAGCCGATTTAAGATATATATGAACGCATTTCCCCGTAGTCGCCAACTTGGTGCAAAGGGGTTTGGGAGTGTGCAGAACAGTGGAAGCATTGGCTAGCATGTACTGCATATAATAAAGTCATGTAAGAAAGACGTTCAGGCCTTCCATTGCATTCCAGTAAGCCATCACTGCCCCTACTCCACTCCTCTATAATCATCCAGGTTATGTTTTGTGTAAACTCTTGAAAAAGTGACACCTGTGCAGTGTCCTCCATCGCCGAACCAAAAAACGCAAAATGCTGGTGTGGGCCAGTTTCTTTGGTCAAAGTGGGCCACTTTTTGGGCCAATGTGGGCCAGTTTGATGAGTTACTTCACCATGCGGCTAGTAGTTTTGACCATTGTTGCTGAATCAATATTCTTTAAATTGCACAATTTGCATTACGTTTTATCAAAAAATCCCCTGTTGGCTACTATTCAAACAGTCTGTCACAAAAGGAATGAATTGCTATTGCAACTGAGTCACTTTTTCGATGGTGGCCGAGACAATTGAATGCCCAGCCAGGACAGCCCAGTCGACCCTAGACCCCCTGTCCATGTGTAGACTAGTCATAGTGTGTGTGAAAAATCCTGAATCACCCCCACATACTTGCTGCTGGTGTCACAATGTGTTAAGGCAAGCAGGCACGTAACGTGTTAGGTGTGCAGAGAGTTATGATAAAACAGGCCAGCTGTCTGTTAGTTATGCGGATAGCTTATGATAAAGTGGGTCTGGTCATGGATAAAGTTCCCGAAAGGGGGGTGCATTCCGTTCCCTTCGGTGCTAGTATGTGTCTCCACTTTGTCAAAAAGGTGGGAGAGAAAATATGCCCTCTGCAGGTATATCAATACCAGCGACAAAGGCTTCACTGCATCAAAATTATTTGATACATGTGAGTAGAGCTGCAGAACTCAACTGCCACTTCAATAAGAGGGTGTTGGGGGTGTATGTGACTCCCTTGATTGAACACACCCACCCAAATACCACACCCTTGAGGGGTGTGGTATTTGGTGGGGCACTATTGTATGTGTGCTACAATACGCGTTCATGTGTTCCATCATTATTTCAACACATACTTACTCTTAGATTGGCCCTTTGGCAATACGTCCAAGAATTCAGTTGTGAAGCTATGAAGCAACGCCTGATGCGCAGGATATGGAGCTGCACACACGAGGATGCATCTAATGTGCATGCACATCCACACTTTCTGTCTGTTGATGTTTTTGACCCACGATCTGTTTCCAGCCTTATCTATGCCTGACCCTTTCAATAATAAAACAAATGCCTATATATTATTAATAACCCGGCGAGAGCGAAGCAGAATGCAACAAGCATTCTGATTGGCTCTCGCCAGGTTCCTACCCGGCCAGGAATCCCTCTGTCGGGATTCCACGTCCTTTGTCCCCGGCGGGGGGTGTGGCAGCCCCTCAGCCAATGAGGAGGCTCGAAGTGGGGCCATCCCCGCTCCGAGCCTCCCCGTAGCTGAGAGGCTGCCTTCGCCCCCCGCCGGGGACTCAGGTAAGTCATTTATTATTTTTATTTTTTTATCCCTTCCCGACCTCCCACCCACCCCCCCAACTTACGTTCTTGGTCCTACGTCCCCAGCGGGGGACAAGGGAAGCCTCCAGCCGTGTGGAGACTCAGAGCGGGACCTTCCCCGCTGTGACGTGCCAGTCACGAATGACGCATGCGCGAGCCTCGTTTGGGCTGCGCGCATGCGTGTTAGAATAAATCACGCCTGTGCGGGCAGTTGCCGCCGGGACGCGGAAGGGCACACAGTGCGTCCCGTGTCTTCTTGTGTGTCTGCGTGTATGCAAGCGTGAGTGAGGTGCGGCCCGAGGCATGGGCGCACACATAACACCTGCTCCGTGCCTCCACACGGCTGGAGGCTTCGCTCGTCCCCCGCCGGGGACACAGGTACTTTTTTTAAAATGTTTTTTATTTTTCCCGTCCCACTCCCGCCCTCCCAACCCCACTTACCTTCTTTTTATCCTTTTTCGGGAGCGGACGCGCTGGGAACACTTGTGCACCCAGCGCGTCCGCTCCCGATGGCTGCCATGGAAAGGGAAAACGGACTCCGTTTTCCCTTTCCATGGCAGTGGCCATTTTCTTTTTCTTTTTTTTTTCTCCCGAAACGCTGCAGCGCCGAAACGCTGCAGCGTTTCGGGACAAAAAAAAAAAGCTTTTAGTGCCCCGGTCACCCAATTTTTGCAGGCCGGGGTACTAATAGCAATAGAACCCTCGCGTCAGGGGCATTACCGTACCAGGAAATGCCCTGGGGCCAAAAATAAGGGTCCTTACCTATGGGCCCCGGGGCATTACCTGGGACGGTAATGCCCCCGACGCTTGGGTTCTATTGCTTAAATGGTTTGGAATATGTGCTTGTAAAGGAGTTCATTCTGATAACTTTCTTGCATAGTGGGTAACCATGGCTATATGTTGTTTTGGATTTCTATTTTGGAATAGGTCTGCTTTCTTTTGTATTTCCTTACGTGCTAATAAAATGTATATGTGCCCTAATGTATTCAAATATAGTTCCAAAATATTGTGAAGATTGCAGGTTATTTTTTTAAACATGAAGCCCGATGGGATTCGTAAATAAATATATAAATTGTACCATTATTACTTCAAAGTAATAAGAAAACCCATCAATTTCTATGATTGAAAAAAACGGAGCTGCCAGCAGCATCTCACCTGCCAAGGGTTATGAACATCAGAACGTGACCTATTGCACATTTTGTATTTTTCAAAACAATGAACCTTACTAAATGGTACATTTTTCATGTTTTCTTTTTCACAGAGCAGCGTAGAGTGTGCTGAGAAGGTTAAATAATAAACAGCCTTAATGCTACTGAATAACGCGTTTGAAAGGATTGCATACTGTAATGTTCTGACTTTAGTACAGGTTAAATCTAAAATGAGGCTCACGTTGATTCAAGTGCTGTGGATGTGGACAAGGATGCAGGACTCATAGCATTTAAAGACATGCCATTGAAATTTCGGAACTACATTAATTTAATCAGCAATAAAAGGCCATGCGTTTCCAAATGAAGAGGTTTTTACTAAACAACGCCCAATCTTCTTGAACGAAAACGCACTTATAGACAACAAGTAATCAGCCACTCACAGCGCATTTGCCAATTTAGTACCAGGCACTCGGGCAGTGGTGCATTCAAAATGAGTACTTACACGATCTCTTACGCAGAAGTGCGCGTAGTAACACAATGAGCAGACCAGGTAGGTGAGGCTCGGTCTCACTCCCAACCACCAGATTCCGAATCCAGTCTAGGCAGGGCACAGGGCAGTGGCACTGCCTGACTGCCACCAATAAATCAGACTGGCAAAGGCCAATGGAACAAAGTTGCCAACCAACACCCACAGCGCAGGACTCCAATACGGGGCATGAAATGGTTCAGGCTGCTAGGCACGCTAATGACTTCACCTGGGTCTGGAATATTCTAGCAGTAGCAGCCTGGGCCCGGGCAAACTCCACCTCCTCCAGTCCCAGGCTCGCTAACTGCACACAGCCAGCCCAGACACAGCCTTCAAGCCACTGACGTCTGCATTTGCATTTGCATTTGCAAAGTCAGTGCATGTGCAATTTGTAAATAGTCACAGTCACCCTTTAATGCTGCCACGCAAAATACAGAGTGTGCTTTGCTTCTTTTGGGGTTTTTGGTTTTCATAGTACTGTCCTGACCTGGCTGAAGGCTGAAGCCAATACCCGCAGCTTGCAAACTACAGCTCTCTGGATCTGGGCTTCATAATAATGTGTCCTTAAGCTGCTGTTCTTGAGATTTAAATATACCAGGCAAGAACCAAGTGTTTGTTTCATGCTGCATGCGTTTATACCTGCACAGTGAAGTTAAGGTTCGGAAAGGCAGAGGGAGCTGTGTGGCACACACACACAGACTAGGCTGAAGAGAGAGAGAGACATACTGAGTCTTCTCTCCAGGCCGGCCCCAGAAGGGGCTCAGTCCTGAATGCATTCTCCTAGTGGGGGCCCAGGCCCCAGAGCCCCTACATACTCGGCGCCTCTGCTCTGGGACCAGTTCTCCCTCCTGCACAGGGAGCTTCACTGCACATGTGCACCACAGTGTCTCAGGCACTCCTCCTCCGTGTTGTATGTTGTTAGTCCTGCGGGGCTGTTTTCACAACGCCTGACAAGCACTCACCCCCTCGCTGCTCGCCGGCACCTCAGGACAAGGTAAATAAGTCGGGGCTCTGCCTCTGTCCGCACCGTGACAGCAGGCTCTTCAGGACACAATGGTCTGCCGGGCTACAGCTCCGGTCTCGCCAGCACACACACACAGCCGGCAGCGAGCCTCTATCAGATTGCACAATATTCTATTTGGATTCTCTTCCTGTAACGGGGGTCTCCAACTATTATCAATTGGATCACATCCCACCCCTGACACCATATGTAAGGAATTCTGTGTGCTGGTTGGAAAAATGCCTAACATAAATCAAAATCTAAGATGGAGTCAAGCGTAGACCATCAAATGAAAAATAAGTCAGTCTTAGTGGCGTTGTGTAAAATAAAAACGGCCTATACTAAGAAACCTATTGCCAAACCTCACAACTAATACAAAAGAAGTGTTCTCAAATAATATGTCAGGATGGAGTAGCCTGGGCCTCTCTTCCTCACATTTTGGACATGGGGTAAGATGGGAGCTTGAAGCACAGTACTGTCTCGGGCTTCTCCAGCACGAGACGACAGTTCCAATGGCAGTTCTCAGTCAGGACTGTCGATGGCTAAGTCTCATTTTCTTGAAAGTCTCCTGCCTTCAAGGACTTGACATATTCAACTAACAAAACAAACAGTCTCTTTTCCATGGGCTTTGAGTGACGACTTTCACCCGGGATTCCCCTCTTCTGGGTGCAAATCCCTAGATAGTTCTTTAATGATATCAAGACCCCGGATAGCTGTGTTTTCTCGCTTTCGAGGGCCTCTCTGGTTTCAAAATAAAGTTCCTTTAGCAAATGAAAGTTTGTTTCCAACGTTCACTGGGTGATGGGTTCACCCCTGGGTCCCCCTCTCCTGGGCACTGTCCCTTCTCAATTGCTTACTAAAGTTTCACGTAGGGTGATGGCTTCACCCCTGGATCCCCCTTACTGGACGCTGACCCTTCTCAATTGTTTACCACAGTTTCATGCAGGGTGATGGCTTAACCCCTGGGTCCCCTTCTTCTGGGCGCTGGCCCTACTTTATTTTCATCTTACCTTCTCTGGGTTCATTACGGCTTCTCCTTTGCTCACAAATCTTGCTGTCTTTTCAAAACATTCTTGTCTGCATCCCTCAGTCGGGCTCACTCTTGCCAACTTTACATTCGCTTGCATTTGCGGGATTCACTTCCCTTGTTTTTTCTCGGATAGGGATTGAACAGTGTCTCTTGAATTAGCACCCACGTGGTGCCGGTATTCCCTCTGCAGCTGGTCTCCCCTTAACACTTCTTACAGTTCTTTACTCAGTTCATTAACTTGGTTCAAACCTGCCACTTTGTGCTGCTCATTCAACACAGCCCGGTTCATACCAAGTCTCCCCTCGACTCACCGGCTGTGATGAACCACTTGGCTTTTGGCTTCTCTGGGGTCAAGGCCGGTACACTGGTGCGGGATCTTCCCTCACTCCTGCTTATCAGCATAAGCTTGCCCCGTGTACCGTTGACATCTGCTGCAAGACACCTGTGCTATTGTTCACGGTCTTAGGCTCTCTTCCACAAAGGTTCCACTGGCCTGGGATGAAAAGGGCAAGGTCACTTCTTTCCTTGCCGCTCTCTCGATTCCTGCCGTCTTTCTCTTTCTCTTGAACTGCTGCTCCAGTGTAGCTGTGACGTTTTGCTCTCTGCCGTTTTCGCCTTACTCGTACTGCACTCTCTCGCTCCACCTTTTATCCCTGTGGGGAAAAGGAAGGGCCGTCATGTGCATGTGACTGATCAATTGCCTGACTTTGCTTGACCCTTGTATTGAGACATGTCAGGTAAACAGGTTTAACATTAGCCCAGTTTTGACCACAGTTCTCAAATGTTTTAGTTTGTTGTCTTGGGTGTGAAAAGGTGTTCGTGTTGAAAAGGGGGTGGGGTGGAATGTCAGAGTGTCCAACGGGACAGGACAGGGAAGGTTTGTGAAATGGAAGAAAATGACAAGGATGGAGAACAGAACAGAGGGCATTGTGGGAATGGTAGTGTTCTGTCATAGTGGATTGGGTGTTTGGAAAATGACAATCAGAGGGACAGAATTGGTAGGAGTTGTGGGAACGGTAGTACTTTTTCTGATCAGGTTGGGAGCGTGGAAAATAATAATCAGATGGATGGGAAGAAGAAGGATGGGGAGTATTCGAATGGAGACTGGTGGAACAAGGATTCTGGGAGTTAGGCTTTTTAGGTGTAACTGGGTTTGGGACCTTAGAGGATGGAATACATACAGAGGGGTTGTGGGATCTGGGCCAGAGAGACCTAAAGAGAGGGGGAGGCAGATGTATTATAACCTATGAAGTCCTGAGGGATCTAGTCCTCTTTTTCCCTCCTCGATACAGTACAGCGCCTCACCTTGTTTATCCTCTCAATCATAACTCCGGTCTCCCTGACCCAGGTGATCCTCCCCCACTGGTACACCCCCAGAAACTGGATCCAACAGCGATGGCCGTGTCCTGGCCACCTGAATAAGGGATTCCTCGGCTCTACCTGGGAGAATACCCTTAGGTTTCTCACACAGTGCACCCTTTCAGTTCAAGCAGACTTGAATTGCTGTGTCACTATATAAGTGCATCAGGATGTTGATTAAATGTAGTGTGCACCCCATAGATCTCATTTTCAGCCACAGCCTTTCCCTATTCACCCAATCGAAGGCCTGTGATATATTTATGAAAGCAACATATATTGGTTGATGGAAAGTCATTGCTTGTTGTTGCATAAGGGAAAGTATAAAGGTATTCAGAGAGGTGTCCAGACCCCTTCTAGAGCCGGATTGATTGGTGTCCCCAATTTGATAATCATTAATCCATTTATTCATTGGGAACATTGAGGAAAACATTTTTCTCACTGAATCAAATAGGTCTGTAGTTGGTGGAACAGACCCTTTTAAAAATTGGGACAGCAGTTATTCAGAAACACTCCAAATGATAACGATAGTGGAAATTGTGAGAGAGCTGGAGCTAGACACTCTTTAGACCACAAACTGAGCATTAAAGAGGAGCAGAGATTGTTCTACATGGGACAGGCTTTATGGAGGTATCGTGAGAAGGTGGTGTCTTTCCTGGCACAGCAATTGAGAATGAAGGCAACTTAGAATCAAAGGTTACTAATTCAAAAAGTTAACAGAGATGTCTTTAGGAATATTGAAGAGATCTGTAATGCCATCAAAGACTTTAATGAAAAACATTATACCCCTGAAACATGTACATAGAACATCAAAGTAGCTAGTTTTATGGAAAACATACATTTGCCAAAGTTAGATTTGGCAGAGAGCAATAGCCTGGAAATAGTTATCACCTCAGAAGACGTTATTGAAGCAATAAACGCGGTGCATATGGCTAAAAGTCCAGAAACGGATGGTTTATCAATTAAATTTTATAAGAGCTTTTTGTACTGAACTAGTCCCTTTGTTGCCAAAGCTGTTCAAGTCCATTATTAGCAGGGGTGATATCAAGTAATCTATGGAGACAGTGCTAATTATACTGATTCCAAAACCAGAAAGAAATCATAGCTAATTACCGCCCAATCTCACTTTTGAACGCAGATATTAAACTGTTGGCAAAAATGTATGCAAAGAGCCTAAATAGGCTTCTGCCTTTGGTCATTCTTAAGAACCAGGCTGGTTTTAAAATGGGACAGAGCAGTCAGGATAATAATGGAATTGTTTGATATAATCCGTTTGCACAAAAATTCCATTAGTCCATGTGCTGCCGTTAGTATTGATGAGGAAAAAGCATTTGATAGGGGTTATTGGAATTACCTCCGGTCAGTACAAAATAAGATGGGTGCGGTTCAAATTTCTTCAGCCTATTTTATGAATAGTATAATCAAGCCAGAGAACAAGTCACTGTGAATGGGGTGACATCTAGTACCTTTGACATTAAAAGAGGGACTAGACAGGGTTGTCCACTCACGCCCCTTTTGTTTTCAATCTGTTCATTGAACCTCTAGCGTTACTGATAAGGAATGATAAATAAATCACAGAAACTAACACTGGGGAATATGAGTCAAAGGCCCTGCTCTATGCAGACACCTAGTGGTGTTCATTCCAAACCCTCCCAGTTCGTTTCAGAGGCTATTAGAGGTTTTAGAAAGGTCTGACTTTAGGGTTAACATGGACAAAACTACATTTTTCCCAATAACATTGTCATGTCACAGAGGCGTGTTGTTAGGAAGCCTCAGAACCCACCCCCTCCTGTAATTACGGCTCCTACCGGAGAGACCCGCAAGGGAAACAGGCAACTTCGATCGCGTCACAACTCGGGACTGGTGTGTGGCATTGCACCTGCCCTCAAGATGGCGGCCCGCAAGATGCTAGTCAAGTGAGTACCTCAACGCAAACCGGATGTCTTGGAAAGGCTTCCAGTTTGCGTCTACAAAACGAAAAAGACACACATCACCACGCCGTTGCACCTGGAGGTGTGTTTAGACTTCCAGAGACTACTGCTACCAGTACAAAGTAAGCTATTAGTAGTTTAGGGCAAATTTGGAAGACTTCAGGTTTTCAATGTTAGGAATTCATCCATAGTTTCAAGCAGGGTATAATTACCTTATTCTGATTTGTTTCACATGCCTACAAGCAGAAGTGCTTTTTCAACTTCTCACCCCAAAGGATAGGGTAGTATTCTTGTATCCTTACAACATCTCTACTCCATCCTACCATTCTAGTTTTGTTGCCTCAGTCATTACTTTTCTTTATTATATCGCTAGCCTGACATCCTTCCATGACAATCTCTTAAGAAAAGTATCCAGAAAACCTTTTCACAACATCGCGCCTTCAAGACACGTCTGTCCAGCCCACATTTCTATCAGGCAGGCAAGCCGGGGTATGTCAGTGCTCCCTGTTTCTCCATCTTAGCAGAAACCATTAACAACCTCAGTGGCTTGTTCCTCCTCATCCGTACCGACTGTCAGGACGAGCCCCACGTGACTCAGGAACTAGCAGATTGCAAAGACTTTCCCCAATCTGGTCCTCACGAGTCAGGATGGAACATGCTATAGCCGATATGGCCTTTTCTATGAAGTCTTTACAGACCGAATTAGCAGCATAAATGGATGATAATATGGCGAGAGCCTCCAAAGTCATGGAGCTTCAGAATACTTGCACCGAGCTTCAGTCACAAGTACTCACCCCTTCAGTCCGACCCCACTGCCCGGCAACGTTTCAGTTCTCATATGGGATCGGCCAGGAACATAGTGATAATAGGGAAAGAGAACAAGAAATCAGGACACCAGGTATAGGGGCTTAGATCCCTTCTCCCCCTATGCCAGTTAAATATACTGGCTCTTCCAGTGTCTTTTCCAGATTCATGACTCAATGTTTATTGCTTTTTTATGAACAGACCCCAGTTATATAACACTGGCACTACCAAGGTAGCATTCATTCTCATGAATTTGGATCAACACACATTGACATGGGGCTTCACTTTGATCAATAAACGTGACCCCATTCTGGATGATAATGATAAATTCCTACTGATGTTCCGTCAGATGTTTGAAAGAAGGGTATGTGAAAGGTCAGTCCGGAACAAACTCCTTGATATTAAACAAGGATCTAGAGAACTCGTAGTTTATATTGCTCAGTTCAAATATTTGGTCGCAGAAACCGCTTGGTCCAAGCCACTGTATATTATAGAGGTCTAAAAGAAGACATCAAGGATGCTGTAGCCCAGGTCCTCCCGGCTCCAGTTACCTTAGCAGAATTAACAGACCTGACTCTTCGAATCGAACAAAGGCATAGCGAAAGATGTGGGGACAAAAAACGTTTTGAGCTACGTAGACAGATGAGTCGCCCTCCCATGGAGGCTGCCCTTGGGTTTCCACTCCTGAACCTATGCAAGTGAGAGAATTACGAGGTCCTGTAAGTAAAGAAGAAAGAGAGCACAGACAATTGAATAATCTCTGTTACGATTGTGGTCAGTCAGGACATCCAGTGTGGGAAAAGCCTTGAGTCCTCATTAAAAAGGGGGGTACTCACAGACCCAGGAACAGCACAGACACCCTTAGATCCTTCAGCTATGATGTTGTCCATGCCAGCTGTCAATTACATTTTTCTAGGGATCACTCTCCAAGCTAACGATTAGAACCAGTATCAGCCCGAGCATTAATTGATTGCGGCACCACCAGAAATTTTATCGATACACAATTCGCTCTAAAACATAATTCCACCCTCCTTGAAAAATCATGTAAAGAAAACATACATTCTATAGACGGTTCCCCACTTACATCAGGTCCCATCGCACAACAAACCAATGTTTTCCAGATGTCAGATGACATGTGGGTTATATCATCATGAACATATCGCCTTTGATATTATTGATGCACCCTACTTTCAGATCATACTTGGTATGCCTTGGTTAGCCTTTCATACCCTACATTGTTTGGTCACAATGGAGTGTCCATTTTGATTCAGACGACTGTTCTGAGTCATGCCACTTAGAATCCATCTAGAATTCCTTCATAACTACCGCAAGACATCCAGACAAAACTGGGGAGAAAACCTTTGCAACTAGCATAGGCGAAATACCCAAAGAATATTTGGATTATCAAGATGTTTTCAATCCCAAAGAGGCAAATACACTGCCTCCTCATCGGCTTTATGATTGTTGTATTGATCTGATTCCGAACTCTGTAATTCCTTATGGTAAAACCTGTGCCCTGACTGTCAAAGAGAACCAAGTAAACTTGCTAAAGGTTTCATCAGACATTCATCATCTCCAGGGGGGGCACCCTTTTTTTGTATACCTAAAAAGGATTGTTCAGAATTACGCCCTTGTGTGGACTACCGACAGATAAACAACATCACAATAAAAAAACTGTACCCTCTACCCTAAATACCGACATTGATTGACCAAGTTCAAGGGGACACGATCTACACCAAGCATGGTCTTAGAGGAGCCTATAATCTTGTGCAGATAAGACAGGGGGACATATGGAAAACAGCATTCTGGACCACAGAAGGGCATTATGAATAGCTTATTTTGCCCTTCGGGTTATGCAATGCACCTGCTGCTTTCCAACATTTCATAAACAAGGTGTTTCGTACCCTACTTGATCATTTTGTTGTCTACTTGGACAATAACTGGTGTACTACAACTCATTAACTCTCACAAGTAGGAAAAGTACTGGGCTTGCTGCGTAAACATAGCCTATAAGTCAAGTTGTCAAAATGCTCCTTTCATCCAACAAGGGTTGCATTTCTGGGATATGGTTTATCACTAGACGGTGTGTGTATATGGATCCCAAAAAAGCACAGGAAGTTGTTGAGTGGCCTCCAACCAAAAATATCAAAGAACTGCAGAGGTTCCTTGGTTTTTCCCACTATTACCGGCATTTCATATCTCACTATTCACAAATGACTTGTGCTTTGACAGTGCTTCTAAAGAAAGACCTCCCTTGCATATGGAGTCCTTCGACAGAGACAGCGTTCCAATCCCTGAAAAAAGCCTTTACCTCCATGCCAATCCTTCAACTACCCAACTGTGAGGTTCCATATAGAGTAGAAACAGATGCCTCTAATATAGCTCTAGGAGCGATACTTCCTCAACAATTCCACCAGGCAAGCCAATGCACCCAGTAGCCTTCTATTTAAGAAAACTCAATGAGGCTGAGAGGAATTACACCATCTTCGATAAGGAACTCCTAGCGGTTCGAGATGCCTTTAAGGAATAGAGACATTATCTGGAGGGTGCTCCTTTCCCCTATGTGGACCTCACTGAACATCAGAACTTGGGGTTCCTAAAGTCTGCCAAAAGTACCAATCAAAGGCAGTCCCGATGGATTTACGTCTTTAGTTGTTTCGACTTTACGATCACTTTTAAATCTGGTTTCCAAAATAGCATTGTAGACATGTTGTCAAGAAAACAGGATCCAGAAGACATATTGGAAGAGAAAGGAGCTCACTTTGTCTTACCACAGAAAATCATAATGCCCTGTCCCCCTCAGTTGATACTTTTCTGGATAATGTCAGTGAAACGTATACTCCGGAGAGGATATTTTCCTTTTTACAAAATATCAAACACTACATTCACTCTTGCTCTCCCCTTTCACAAACGTAGCCTCGCTGTCTGAGCACCTGCGGCCTTCCTCCTTGCTGCATTCATCTTCCCAGAGCGTGCGCCTTCTAGGGTAAGCCCTGTTAATTTCGGTGTGCACCAGGCCAGATGCGCGATTTTCGGCAGCTTCATGTTTGAAATTATGCATTTGTTGCTGGTGTGCATGGGATTTCCTGAAGAGCAATCTTTATTTTACTTTGTGCCCATTGCTTTGGTATTTCGAATGTACTTATTTTCTGAAAATTGGGCCACACTTTCCTCCGGCCCCTCCAAGATGGCTGCTTCGTTTTTCCTTGAAGTAAGGTCATTTGCCTGGCCTGCACTCCCTTCTCCATTGGCTGCCTGGGCCTTGATAGGCCAATCAGGGCATCCGGGAGGGGGCAGCTGGCTCAACAACAAAGGCCAATGACGAGGCCCCTGTATGCTCCCTGTCCACTTCAGGTACGCTTCCTCCTCCCCCCGGTCACCTGTGATGCTGTGTGTACCCCCCCTTGGTCGCCTGTGATGCTGTGTGTACCCCCACCACCCTTGGCCGCCTGTGATGCTGTGTGTACCTCCTCCTCCCCCCCTGTGTCCCTGTGATGCTGTGTGTACCCCAAACCCCCCTGGGTCACCTGTGATGCTGTGTGTACCCCCTCACTCCATGGTCGCCTGTGATGCTGTGTGTACCCCCAAACCCCCCGTGGTCGGGTGTGATGCTGGGTGTACCCCCAGACCCCCTTGGTAACCTGTGATGCTGTGTGTACCCCAACCCCCCCTTGGTCAAATGTGATGCTGTGTGTACCCCCTCTCCCCTCTTGGTCGCCTGTGATGCTGTGTGTACCCCCACCCACCCCTTGGTTGCATGTGATGCTGTGTATACCCCCACACCCACCTTGGTCACTTGTGATGCTGTGTGTACCCCCACCCACCCCCCACTTGGTCACCTGTGATGCTGTGTGTACCCCCACCCCCCTGCCCTTGGTCGCCTGTGATGCTGTGTGTATCGCCTCCCCCCCTTGGGCGCCTGTGATGCCTTGTGTACCCCCACTCCCCTTCGTCACCTGTGATGCTGTGTGTACCCACAACCCACCCTTGGTCGCCTGTGTTACTGTGTGTAACACCCTCCTTGGTCACCTGTGATGCTGTGTGAACCTCCACCCCCCCCCGCTTTGGTCGCCTGATATGCTGTGTGTAACCCCCCCTTGGTCGCCTGTGAAGCTCTGTGGACCCCCACCACCCTCTTGGTCGCCTATGATGCTGTGTGAACCCCCACTCCTCCACCCCCTTGGTTGCCTGTGATACTGTGCCCCACCCCCTTTCTTGCCCTTGATTTCCTCCTTCCCCTCATCCCACTCCTCCAAGACCGATAGTGCCCCCTAATTCATTTTTGCATTGCATGCAGCTGCCGTCCTGCAACATGGGGCAGTTACCATGTATTTGCCTAGTGCTGGTCTTTTGCATTTGTGTGCTGCTGCTGCCCCGTTACATGGGTTAGGCACCATGTGTTTGCCTATTGCTGGACTTTCGCATTTGTGTGCTGCTGCTGCCCTGCAACATGGGGTAGGCACCTTGTAGTTGCCTATTGCTGTACTTTCGCATTTGTGTGCTGCTGCTGCCCTGCAACATGGGGTAGGCACCATGTATTTGCCCATTGCTGTACTTTTGCATTTGTGTGCTGCGGCCAGCCTGCAACATGGGGTAGGCACCATGCATTTGCCTATTGCTGGACTTTCGAATGTGTGTGCTGCTGCCACCCTGCAACATGGGGTAGGACATTGTATTTGCCCACTGATTTGACTTTGCATGTGTGTGCTGCTGCCACCCTGCAACATGGGGTAAGCACCATATACTTGCCTATTGCTGGACTTTTGCATTTGTAAGCTGCTGCCGCCCAGTACAATGGGTAGGCACCATGTGTTTGCCTATCGCTAGACTTTCGCATTTGTGTGCTGCTGCTGCCCTGCAACATAGGGTAGGCACCATGTATTTGCCTATTGCTGGACGTTTGCATTTGTGTGCTGCTGCCGCCCTGCAACATGGGGTAGGCACCATGTATTTGCCCATTGCTGGATTTTCGCATGTGTGTGCTGCTGCCCTGCAACATAGGGTAGGCACCATGTATTTGCCTATTGCTGGATTTCACATTTGTGTGCTGCTGCAGCCCTGCAACATGGGGTAGGCACCATGTATTTGCCTATTGCTGGACTTTCGTATTTGTGTGCTGTTGCCGCCCTGCAACATGGGGTAGGCACCATGTATTTGCCTATTGCTGGACCTTTGCATTTGTGTGCTGCTGCCGCCCTGTAACATGGGGTAGGCATCATGCAACATGGGGTAGGCTGGCACCATGTATTTGCCTATTGCTTGACTTTCACATTTGTGTGCTGCTGCCGCCCTGCAACATGGGGTAGGCACCATGTATTTGCCTACTGATTTGACTTTGCATCTGTGTGCTGCTGCCGCCCTGCAACATGGGGTCAGAGCCAATGGATGCGTTCACCATGTACTTCTTTTGCAATTTGCGTGTGATGTATTACCTTTGTATGATGTATTACCTTTGCATGTATTAACTATGTAAGGCACCTCTTATGCTTCCTCTTCTGTAACCCGAAGCACTGAAACTTTTCTCTTAAGCTTACGCGCCTAGATACCCCTCAGGGTTTTGTGTGCTATAAAAACAAACAAACAAACAAACAACGATATTGATGGATTGCTGTATCATGATAAAGCTTTATGGATACCCCAAGACCAACAAAAGAGACAAGTGATGGAGTGGTGCCCTAACAAACCGTTAGTGGGTCATTATGGTCAAAGGAAAACCACTGATTTAGTAAAACGACATGCTTGCTGGTAGAACCAATCACAAGACATAAAACGATACCTCAAAAGGTGTGATGTGTGTACCCGAGCAAAAAGTCTCCGACAATCTCCTACTGGGTTTCTTAGACAACTACCTATACTACCTTACCCATGGCACACTATCAGCATGGATTTCATCACTGATTTATCCCCCTCAGATGAAACTCATAACACGACTCTCACCGTGGTGGACTCTTTTACTAAAATGGGACATTTTGAACCAGTGAAAGGTATTCCCTCAGCTGGGGGAATGGCCCAAATATTCCTTGCAATGGTAGTAAAACACCATGGTCTATCTGAAAGTATCTTTTATTTTATTTTTTATTTGATAATTGTATTAGTTGTAATTACAAATGTTTCAATAGATACTCTTAACATGAAAATAATTACATTGATAGGCAGCGTCCTTCTGTTTGTTTGGTGTCACATACATTTCTCATTACAATATCTGCAATTTATGCTTTGTTGGTCAAGGTCATCCAATATAATAATGGAGATTTTAGTAAACATAAATGTGTACACATACAGGCAGAGAATAATACACCATGCAGTAGATTAATTATACAAACTAACATTCTATCAAATCATAACATACATTAAAAGCCAATATAACTAAAGTATTAAAATCTTGACTCGGAAGGTAATGACAGGTTTGTTACCGGCTGCAGCTGCTTCCATAGTTTGATTTAATTGGGAGCGGGTTTGTCCATTTATATTTTGACCTGGAAGAGGACCAATGTGTTGACTGTTTCCATTTTTAACTATTTGGGAGTAAAGAAGCGGGATGGTCGAAGAGTCCATTTGACACTCAGGGATATCTGAATCAGGTTGAGTAGAAGCACAATTTCTCACAGTATGGTCTGATAATGTAGTGGGCAATGGTTATTGTGGGGCTTTAATGATCAACGCCCGCCAAGTGCAGCAGACGGATGCATAGAAGTATGTAACGCATGAATACGAGAAATACTAACCGCCGTTGTTGATGCAAGGAACTTTTTCATATCAGAAAGGCAGTTAAAAGCCAATGACGGAGGGGCATCCAAAGAAGGATTTTTAAGGGAGGAGGCTGACTCATTTGGTTTTGTGTGAGAGGCGTCGACTGCATGCTGCAGCAGGGGCATACCAGTAGTCAGCCTGTAGGTCACCAGAACAGCTTAAAGGCATGGTCTAGTAAAAATTTTATTTCAAAAATAGATGGGCCACATTAAAAAAAAAATACTAGCATCCTCCGTTTTAAAACTTCCTATGTAAAATTTTGAGCTATTCAAGCTCAAAATTCGAAAAAGCAAGAACAGGGGCGCAGCCATTTTGTGAAATGGAAGCCCTCCTGTGCTGGCTTTTGCTTTTGCGGCACTAATGAAGGAAAAGCCAGCCAGCTGTAGTAAACAAAGTCTACCGCTGGGTGGCTTTCCCTTCATTAGTGCCGGGACTCGGAGGACGCGGACCGGAGACCAGAGCAGGAAAGCTGCAGCTGAATCTCGGTAAGTGCTATTTATTTTTTTTACAAAAAATAAGCACTAGCTGCGGTTTTTTTTTTCTAAGTTTTCCAGGCTGGAGGAGCCCGGAAAACTTAGAAATAAAACCGCAGCTTTAAAAACGTTGTATTTATGTTTGCGGTCGCTTTTCAACACAATAACGTTGTATTTATGTTTGCGGTCGCTTCAAAAGTGACCGAAAACATAAATACAACGTTTTTAAAGCTGCGGTTTTATTTCTAAGTTTTCCGGGCTCCTCCAGCCCGGAAAACTTAGAAAAAAAACTGCAGCTAGTGCTTATTTTTTGTAAAAAAAATAAATAGCACTTACCGAGATTCAGCTGCAGCTTTCCTGCTCTGGTCTCCGGTCCGCGTCCTCCGAGTCCCGGCACTAATAAAGGGAAAGCCACCCAGTGGTAGACTTTGTTTACTACAGCTGGCTGGCTTTTCCTTCATTAGTGCCGCAAAAGCAAAAGCCAGCACAGGAGGGCCTCCATTTCACAAAATGGCGGCGCCCCTGTGCTTGCTTTTTTGAATTTTGAGCTTGAATAGCTCAAAATTTTACATAGGAAGTTTTAAAACGGAGGATGCTAGTATTTTTTTTTTAATATGGCCTATCTATGTTTGAAATACATTTTTTTACTAGACCATCCCTTTAAAACAACAGATTTAGGAGAACGCCTAAACTAACCTGTTTAGAATGCAAAAGTGGCTGTAAAGGAACTTGAGAGCTAGATCAATTTGTCCAAGAGGCAGAGTACAGAGCTGCAGAGCGGCGGAGCTGCGGACTGCAGACTGTACTCATCCAGTACTCTTGCCAGGTGCGCGCAGTGAGTCGCTTTTGTAGTGGATCACAGTAAAGATGGGCGTGTCTAAAGATTAAAGAGAGGAAAAGAAGTGAAATAAGTTGAATTTAGTAGTTTAAAGCACAAATAAAGTCCAAATAAAGTCCATGCGTATAGAGCACCAACTCTGCTTGGAGGAAATCACACCCCAAGCATCCTATCCTAAGGTTTGACGGTTTGAAGCCCCAGTTTGAAAATAGCGGTGCTGGAGCAGCTCCAATATTTTAACAAATCAGACTCTGACTGTTTTTGTTGATACTAAAATATCAATATCCTTTTACAGAGTTAATTCGATCATATCAGCACTGTTTGCTTTTTAATAGGAATTGAGACCCAATCCAAGTTCTCATACCCTTGTCTTCTTTTTTCTTTTGTCTTTTCTCTTTCTTGCTATCACACAGAGATCTCCAAACCTGAGACCCAGACGAAGGCGTTCCACTCTCCAGCCGAAACGCCCCAAGGTCAAGCACCTTCTGTGCCCTGTTGACCTTTACAACTTGATAGGGGGCCCTTCCCCCTGGCGTAGACCGATGGTTTTGGTCCTCTGACCTTTCAATTTATTTGAACACCCCGATTTGACTCTTTACGTCCTCCTTAATACAGTGGGGCAATTTGAGCACCTGGCTGTAATGGGGGACGATGTAATTGGGATTTCCTTCTTGCCTTAATTTCCCTTGTTGACTGTGTATTATTCACAAGCAATTGTTCTTTTTATACCAATTGGGTTCTGCTCTGTCTGAATTTATTTTTCTGCACTTGTTGGTTATCCAATTTAAGATAGGCTCATTAATCAGCCTTTGCTAAAACATGGGGACCAAACAATTGGCCAGTACATTTATCGCAATTGTGCCACAGAATAATTGAACAACTTGTTGATACAATTTAAAGAAAACCCTGTTTGTTTTTGTTCACTGCGCACAAGCCTACTATTCCTTTTTCTTTCACTGCACTACTAGATGATACTAATCCAATCACTGTGCGAATATCTAACAGCAAGAGTATCGACTGTGACATTGTTTTTTTCTTCCATTGCATTCATGCTTTACTTTTCTGTTTAGGAATGAGACAGTTTGGGATTTTTATTTACTTCTTTTTGGTGAATTTGGAAAAAAACAATAAATTGAATTTAATTACAACTGAGTAGGAGGGATTTTTTTGCCTCTCTGCCTTATTGGTTGATGATTTAACAATATATGTAAAGGATATCAGACTTACGTTTTGAAGCTCTACGTTCAAGTTTTTTTTAAATTGAATTTTTGATACACCCCAACATTAGGAGAGTGTTGACAAGTCTATCTGTGGTTGGAGCTCTCTTTGTTCCACACGGAGCACAGGGGAAGCTGCAGGACTGCAGACTGTACTCATCCAGTACTCTTGCCAGGTGCGCGCGCGCAGGTGTGCTTGCTGAGTTGCTTTTGTAGCAGATCACAGTAAAGATGGATGTGTCTTAAGCATCCAATCCTAAGGTTTGAAGGTTTGAAGACCCAGTTTAAAAATAGCGGCGCTGGAGCACAGAGGAAGCTGCAGGACTGCAGACTGTACTCATCCAGAACTCTTGCCAGGTGCTCCCCTGAGAGTATCATATCAGATAGAGGACCCCAATTGTGCCATTTTTGGAGGATTCTGCAGCAACATCTTGGCATCAAAGCCCATCTGTCAACAGCTTATCACCCACAAAGTGATGGGCAAACTGAAAGAGTGCATGAGAACTTTAAACATTAATTCTGGTGCTATTGTGCCCAAACAGAAAGCGATTGAATTCAATTCCTTCCTTTGGCAGGGTTTGCCTACAACATTTCTGTACAGACAGCCACAGTTTCAGCCCCATTTTATGGACACACAGGCAGACATCTGAGAATGATGCCTCTTACTCCAATATCCAACACGCAAGTACCTACAGCCGATGAATGGCTTAAAACCTTACAACATGAACAGGGAAACATCTTGGCCCATCTTCAAACTATCAAAGATAATACCAAAAGGTTTGCTGATGTACACAGAAGAAAGGAAGCACTGTATCAAGCAGGAGACCACACCTGGTTGTGTACCAAAAACCTGAAGCTTCTTCTAATTTCTAGGAAATTCAAACCTAAAAACATCAGACCCTACACTATTAACAAGGTGATAAATCCTGTAGCTATGAAGTTAGCTCTTCCGCACAGCATGCACGTCCATCCGGTTTTCCAAGTTTCTCTTCTTCAGGCATGTAACCCCACTTCCAACCAATTTAGAAAGAAAACTGCAGACCAGGTGATCATGGCTGACCCTGAGGAAGAATACACTGTTTTCAGAGTGTTGGATTCTAGGTGGCATCATTCAGTTCTACAGTATCTATTAGAATGGGGGGCTTACAGACCCGAAGACAGAACCAGGGAGCCAGCGTCTAAAGTACATGCACCCCAACTCCTTCGGTCCTTTCATCAGTCATATTCACTCAAACCCAGGCGATGGACAGGGGCTAGAAGGGGGTATGTTGTTAGAAAACCTCAGAACCTGCCCTCTCCCGTACTTACCGCTCCTACCGGAGAGATCTGCAAGTGAAACAGGCAGCATTGCAGGGGTGCTGCGGTCGCGTCACAACTAGGGACTGCTGTCTGGTGTGATGGCTGCCCACAAGATGGTGGCCCGCCAGACGCTACTCAAGCGACTAACTCAAGGTGAACTGGAATTATTGGAACAACTTCCGGGTTGCGTCTACAAAAATTAAAAAGACGCACATCACTGCGCCTTTGCAATAGAGATCACACCTGGAGGTGCGTCTAGACTTCGAGAGACTACTGCTACCAGTACCAAGTAAGTTATTAGTAGTTTAGGGCAATCTAGGAAGACTTCAGGTCTTTATAGTTAGGAATTCATCCATAGTCTCAAGCACGGTATGATTACCTTATTCTGTTTGGTTTGCATGCCTACAAGCAGAAGTGCTTTTTCAACTTCTCACCACAAAGGATAGGGTAGTATCCTTGTATGCTTACAATATTTCTACTCCACCCTACCATTCTATTTTTGTTGCCTCAATCATCACAGCCCCAGTCTGCCTCACTCAAGGTAAGACCACACCTTGTTTTCCACATCAATCCCACCCTATGTGTTTTTCCCCCTTACCATAATTACTTTATTTTATTATCGCACTAGCCTGACATCCTTCCGTGGCTTCATCTCCTCATCTCTAAAGAAAAGTATCCAGAAAACCTTTTCACAACATTGTGCCTTCAAAACACATCTGTTCAACCAACATTTCTAGCATGCAGGCAAACCGGGGTATGTCAGTGGTCCCTGCTTCTCCATCTTAGCAGGAACCATTAACAACCTTGGTGGCTTGTTCCTCCTCATCCGTGCCGACCATCAGAACAAGCCCCACGTGACTTAGGTGTTAGCACCTGTTTGGTGATGTTGCATTGAAACGTGATATTTATCAACTGCTGATCAAAAATATTCAAATTAAACTATCTGAAAAGTGAACACTATTCCATAAATGGAAGCGGTTGAACCTAATATTGTGGGGCAAAATAGGAACTATTACAAGGGCCCTTTTACCTAAGCTTCTGTACATTATTAATATGCTTCCATTACAGCTCCTGGGTAAAATTGTACCTGAAATACACAAAGGCCCTCATTACAAGTTTGCCCGTCTAGGAAAATTGCTTGTAAAACTACAGGTATGCTGGTGGGGGTTCACTTGAGCTTGCGGTAAATCAGGCCCCCACTGGCAAAAAACTGCCAGTATTTCTAGTGCCGGAAATAACGGCAATCCCCTCGATTGAGTCCTATGGGACCTTATGCAATGGGGATTTACTACCCTTTCCGCTGCTTGCCAGTAATACCGGGATATCAGGCAGCGGAAACAGCAGGTCATTTTGCTGGTATCACACTGGTAATTCCGGCAGAATACCGGCAAACTTGTAATGAACCCCAAAGTCTTAAACAATTTCCTATGGGGAGATGGCAATAGAACCAGAATCCCACTCAGGGTGATAAGGAGCCCTGTTAATAAAGGAGGATTTGCTTCTCCAGAGATAGTCTTATATCATAGAGCCTATTCCTTGTTTACAATTAGTCATTGGATTAACATGACATCAGTAAAAGTTCCTAATTGGATGAGCATTGAAAAGGTGTCCATTCACCCAATTCCCTTAGACTGCTTACTGTTTATGGAACAGAATTTGCCAGCACACTATACTCCACAGGTGATTGAGCACACAATTCAGGAATGGACTAGATGTAACAGTGCTGGGAAGACTAAATAGCTTATGTCTGAAACGTCATGTGCCTGGAAGAATAAAGCAATCGAAATGAATAATAATACAATCTCATGGAACACTTGGCAAAGAGGAGGGATATGGAGACAGGGCAAATTCTTGCCGGTAATACTCTGGTGGATTTTGATTTGCCCAAATTTAAGTATAAGCTAAAGTCAAAAGAAAGGCTACGCTACTGCCAACTTCAGGATTTCTTTGCATTGCTTTTCGTTTCTTTAAATGCTAAAATACCTGATGTTCTCACAATAATTCAGATCTTTTCAATGTTGAATCCTTCAGCAGCTACATTATATAATCTCCTTAACTCCAGTATAACTAGTTTGGCTCCAGGAAAAAGTAAGATGGTATTGGAAAAGTATTAAATATGACAAATTCGCCAAGTGATTCAAATTTGATTTGCAATAGTACTAAGAGGTGGAAAGTAGATCTTGATTTACGTGACATGCAACAAAGGATTATACAGAACTTATACTGGTCCCCCAAAGAAATGTGGCAGAGTAAACTGCTTTCTGAACATTTATATTGGGGCAGTAGGAAAGAAATTGGTTCCAGGATCTACA
The DNA here is from genome assembly GCF_040938575.1 of Ambystoma mexicanum. NCBI lineage: Eukaryota > Metazoa > Chordata > Amphibia > Caudata > Ambystomatidae > Ambystoma > Ambystoma mexicanum. The sequence continues at coordinate 825,274,644 of NC_090930.1, read as the reverse complement.
TGTTCTGGAATTGTAGTAAGGTTAAAGCTTAGTGAAAAGAGGTTGTATTGCATTGTATTCGATTATTTATTTAGCACTCTTTCCCCATTGTATGGCCTCAATGCGCTTTGTGCTTGGAATGCCCTCACTGACCATAGTCAGTGTTGTGGAGGTTCTAAGAGTTTTGGATCGAGAGATGCTTGTGTGCATTTTTGCCAGTTTCGGACTTTGGTGGCTGGCTAGGCTCCACTAAGCAGCCCAAAGGTCGGCACGTGGGTGGGCGCTGTTGGTGATTTGTGATAGACTGCTATTGTTGAAGATTCGATGTGTGGCCAACAATAACGAATTTTCTTTTTGTTGGTAGTCACTGTATGCTAGTGGCAGAGGTGTTGAGGTACGTCAGGTGTTTCAGTGTGGGTGTGTGTGTGCACTGCTATGCCGAATGGGCATTGCCATAGCTGCATTCTATGATGCATGGATGTATGGCCGTGCCTGCAGCCTGTGTCCAAAACGTGCTTAAAAGGTATATGTACCGTATGTTTCGATGTAGTTCGGCTGCAGCATCCTTTGTCCTGTGTGGACAGCATGGCCTCATTATTCGTGGACTCTCTGGTCGAAGCTCTGAGCGGCAAGGGAAAGTGGGGTTTAGTGCAGTGTGCCACAGCAAATGCTGCTGGCTTCCCTGGTGTGTTTGTCGGAACGGGTGTTGTTGCAATGGGGCGATAGTTTGTCAGGTGAACCGATGCTAATGCTGTCATTTTTTGCGGTAGTATGTCAAGGTGAGCCACTGCGAATGCTGCCGACATCAATTCTGTGACTGGTGTATAGGGATGTTGGGTTCAGCGGTGTAATTTAGAGAGGGGTGGAGTTCAGGTGGGAGTTGGGAAGAGCCAGGTTTTTAGGGCCTTCCTGAATTTCAGGTGATTTTCTGTGTTGCGGATGTGTAGGGGTAGGAAGTTCCAGATAATTGGTGCTTGGACGGAGAATGAGGACCCGCCCAGCCCAGATGCATTCACTTCACACCACATACAACTGACGAAGCATTCAAGGCACGTTAAGCGTATGGGTGAAGAATAAGTACAGCAGTGCCGACTACAGAAGCATTGAAACCCATCCATAGCATACTCACTGAAGAGATGCATCTCTCCACGGAGCTAATATAACAGCAGAAGCAGAACCACTGAATCAAACATAGCAATTACGGCAACTATGTGAAAATACCGCCAAACGACAAGGAAATATCTTAAATTGGCACACAGTAGTTCAGGACCGCAGGCCAGCTAATTAACAATTGGCATGAAATGGCTCAGGGCCCGGCACCAATTCATCTTTGCTTGTTCTTAGCAACCGAATTTCCCACAACATGGACGTAAGGTCAGGATCAAATTCCTGTAAAGCACCCATGAGGACAGAACTCTTCTCCTAGAATCAGGCATTATTATTGGGGTATTTGAGCATAGACCTAGCTCCGCAAAGCAACATAGCGCTTTACAATCATAGGGGGGAGAACACAGTGAGTGAAGCTGAGAAAAAAGGTGCAGGAAGCAAGGGATCTACAAGCAACCAGGGGAGGAGACAGTGGGGACTAGATCACCGAGTCTCGAGTAGGGAGTATGGAAATAGGCGTGAGGGACGAGCCATTCCTTGAAGAAGAACCACAGAAGTGCTGACCCAGACACCACAGCCCTGGATATCGCTACATAAGCAGGAATTTGCAGCCAATGCAAACCCCATGGGGTGGGGGTTCAGGTCCATAGATATTAGCCATCTCAGCCCCCCAAAACCCCTGTAAATTAGGAACAAGCCCGGGACAACTTGAACAAGACTTAGAACGACAAGGGGAGCCATTTTGAGTATATGGTCTCATACAGTGCATTATGGCAGCTGCAGCAGCAACCTTGATCAAAGCATTCGCAATAAAAAGTAACAAAAGCCACCAGCCTGTTCAGGGTATGCCTGAGAATGAACTATATTGCCATTTCCAACAGAATTAAGGGGATACAAAGTGTCCCCAGACCACTCCATTGAGAATGGCTTGTGCTGCATAGGATAAATAAAATATCAATCAGAAAAAGGTGGTGACTACTCCTGCACTGGGGAGCATGGGGGCACCCCAGAGAATCCCAAAACTACATTGCAATAGGGACCCTAGGAAAGCATGAGGCTAAAAAAAGACTAGGGGGAGAGATTGTCCCTTCACTGAGTCCCTTTAGATGGGTACAGTGAACGTAAAACCGAAGTACTTACTGGAGGTGGGTGAAAACCAAAGGTCTCACTCACCTCTGGAGTCAGAAAAATATCAGAGTCCAGCAGTAGTGCTTGGAGGTTCAGGACCGAGAGAAATATTTGCAAAAGAAAAATCTTCCTAAACCATGGTCTCACCATAGTTATATTTGCTGTTGGATCATGCCGTCACCAAGTTCCTCTTGCACTTCAGGATGCTGTTCGCTTTTATGGCATGCTGCTGAGGCTCTAAACCTGTTGCCTTTCTGTTTTGACAGGTACATTCTGCCTTGATCCTTGATCATGTATTGATTTCTGTGTTCACTGTGGTATACATAGTTTGTGTGTTCTTTACGGCACAACTCTGTAGCATTCTTCCCTTCCTGTGGGAATTATGTTGATCATGTGCAATAGGCAACAGTGAAATGTGTATTGAAAAATTGAGTGCCACAATGGTTCAGAAGTTAGCTCAGTGTGTGAAGCACCCATTGCAGAGATATGTGTTCATATGCAAAATTAGAATATCACATTCCAGCAAGGCTGGCTGAGCATTTCCTATGTCTGAAGTTTATAAACCTGCCTGCTTATGTACTTGGTTTTGCAGAACAACATCTGATGTTATCAGCAATGTACCTGTACCAGATAGGGGTTGCTATAAAAACTAACACATCATCCGTATGGTGAAGATCTAGAGATTGGTTTGTTCAGATGGGGTGTTGTAAAACCCAGGCAATCTCCTCCAACAATGGCATTAACTGTTATCCAAATTCAAGACTATGGAACCAAAACGTTCATGCTCATATCCTGGATTTGCCAGCAGACGATACAGTGATCCTGGTCAAATCATCTAATATATCTTACATTACTGTGCTGTCTTCTATGGGGTTTGCCTTCCTGCATGCTGCTGGTATCGTTTAGCCCATTACTTGATCGTTCTTCTTATGTAGGCCATTTGGGTGGAAGTGGTGGTAGACAGAAGAGAGCGGACCAGATGTTGCAGGCCTCAGGCAAGCATATTGTAAGGTCTGCCTGTTTGACACAAGAAACAGTTTGCTTTTTGGTCAAAGTCAAAGGTTTTTATGCACATTTATAAATGAAAATGTCACAAGCCATTGTTTTGGAAGTATTTAAAGCTTTAAAATACAAAAGATAAACGCAGATTAAATGTGTTAAATCACATCGATTCGTATGCTGATGCTTATATACTTACCTTGATGGTGGAGAGAATGAAGCTAGAATCATTCCCATTTTGCATAACACCCTTCTATAATATTTTGTTTAAAAATGATAATGTTTGGTAATGTGTTGGTCTATAAATGCTACTTGTTTAACATTCTGATTAGAGCAAGAATAAAGAGGGTAAGGCGACATAAAGGGAGTAAACGTGCTTATTATGCTGCGAGACAGCATATTAACCTATAGGTTGTGAGCGTGACGGGTGAGGCGCAGGGGGCATGACCAGTATTCTTGATCCCTTAATTTCTTTGGTTTGGTGGAGGGGGGCCCCAAAGATGTCAGTGCCCAGGGCCCCAAAAGTGCTTAAGATGGCCCTGAGGAAATGCACGCGGTCTCTTATTTCAACCCTCTCCCGTTTTCCCAGGGTTGCACGCAACACACCGTTGCGTTGCAATATTACATGGGACGACGTAATCATTAATTTTGGAAACTCAATAAGGATTGCAGCGCCTGCGGCCATGACTGTTGTCCCACTCAATGATCCATGCTCAGACACTTGGTCCTGGCAGTAGTTTGCTTAGCAGAGGCACACATAGTACATCTTAAAAGCCAGACTGGACATTCCAAAACTGAATTCCTTGCTTTCCACTTATCCCTCAACCAAACTTGTTCTTGCTTATACTCAGACCACCAACCTACAATCAAAGTTCACAGGCAAGCTTGCAGACACATTGGGCCTCATTCCGAGTTTGGAGGTAGCCATGGCGCTATTAGCCATGGCTGCCTCCAAACCCGGGTCCGTGTCCGGTCTGGTTGAATGGGGACTTACCGGGACATTCCGACCTGTGCGGACCCGATAAATCCCCATTCAACCAACCATTCCCCATTCCCATTCAGCCCCCATAGGGCTCAATGGGAATGGGAAAGGCACTAATTACGGGCCCGCAAATAGCAGGCCCATTATTAGCGCCCTGGTCCCTTAGTGGGACCCACAAATGTTTACTGGCACCGGGTTCCTTACCGGTGACCGTTAACCCTTACCGCCCAACTCGGAATGAGGCCCATTGACTAGTATTACAGTGGAACAAGCACCTGCTCATATGGTGAAATGTTCAACATCTGGTTCGAGGCAGAAAATCAATGAATGTTCAAATCTTTAAGCATCCACCCAGCCAACCTATACCTCAAACAGCTGGTCAAGGGGGCAACACACTGCCATGGTTTCAAGTTGGTTAAATCCAAATTTAGTACACAAAAATGACATCTCCAGGATAAACTCAGATGAAGCGGGAATTGATTCTAATTCACAATTTAACATACTCCCCAACATTAATACATGTTGAGGTAATTCCAGGCTGGCACCCTCTTAGGCAGAGCACATAGCTAGGACCAACAAAAGACACCCAACTTCTGCTACCACAAATCTCCATCAATGGGATATCTAAGAATCACATGTCAACACAAAAGCTCTCTGGATCTCTCCCTAGGCATCCACGTGTTCTACACCAAACTTCTCACGTGTCCCTAAACTAGCATGCACAGTATATTGGGGTGAAAAGCTAAGGAGGGGGTCAGATGACTTTGTGCGGTCCCCTAACGTAGTAAATACACCATGGTGTACAATGTACCCGTTAGATCTTGCCAAATAGAGGTCATAGCAGAAAATGGCGGTTTTGTATTGGGGCGGGCTGACAAACTTGATAGGGGCAAGTTTTATTGCTGCATGTTGTTATATGTGACGTTAAAAATGTTTAGAACTGCGCCTACAAACCGCCATAGTAGTCTCGCAGCACCTGTGGATACAAGGTACTTCTACTTATATGGCTAAATTCAAATCAAACACGTATACGATAAAAAAAAAATTCCTTCGAAAATATGATCTAATGTAGAAAATCTTTCCCCCGGATAACAGCAGAGACATTGTTTACACTAGGTTAATTTGCTTACAAGTAAATTGTAATGAAACAACCAAGTGATGACAGAACGAGTCGCCAGCCAAGTGAACAGCCACACAAATTTAAACACTGCAATTTTTTAAACCAGAAGTATGTTGAAACTTGGACGTAAACAACTAGATAGTACTTAAGACATTCAAAACCGATCAACCTTGAGAAACAATAACCGAGCGGCGCAATTTCAACTCGTTCAAATCATGTAACTTTGGCTAATAAATGTGCGCGAATTGATGTCGCCATTACAACCGCCATCGACGGGCCGAAATAAAACTACCAAGTCACTTTGTGAATGTGTTTAAGGGGCCCTAAGTTATAAAACAACAATGTTTTTTTGCAGGGAGCGACAATGCATAGAAATATCAGAGCATGCAGCTGCTCACTGAGGACCTCTGCGCGCGTGGCGGCCTTGGCCCAGCCAAGGGTCCAAACGCCAGCGATCACAGCAACTGGGTGGGGTCCACGTTGCCGCAACGTATTTGCTCACTTCACAACACAACACAGGGGAAGGCGGGTGAATACCAATGCGGCGACCTTGCACTTGAGGTGGCGTGCGGGGTGAGGGCGAGAGAAAAAAATTCAATAAACTTCCTGGTATAGAAAAGAGAAAAAAAAGTAAAATATCCGCCAGACCCTCCAAACCGGAGACACTAAGAGAGCCCCGCAACTAACGACTCTTCCGATTACTCACCTTGAAGATAGCGCAGCCGCCGCCGTTTTTCCCAGACAACCAATTTTCTGGGAAATTACAGGGTGTATGTGTGTGCCTGCGCCAACGTAAATGGACAGAAGGGCGCTTTAAAGCGGTTATGCTGAAGCAGTTAATAGACTATTTCCAATAGCTGAAAGGTATGACAGCAAGTTCAGTGCTCCCCTCTGACATCTGTGTGAAACTTGCACTTATATGTTTGAATCCGGGCGGGGATGATTTATCTATGCATCCTTCGAGATTTGTAATGTGTGCACCATTGAGTTAGGTAATAATAGCATCTTTTAGCAAACACCAAGATACAATTCAGCTTGTAGTGCAGAGTATAGTAACTTGTTATTTATATACTGCTTTTATCGAAAGCGCTTTACAGAAAACATATTTTCATACATTAGTATTACCCAGTGGAAATTGGTACTCACTTTACTGACCTCGGATGGATGAAAGGCTGAATCGACCATGTCAGGACTGGAACCTGCGACCTAAAGATCAAACACAGATCACAGCAACAAGTGCTCAACCCGCTGAGCTATCTCACCGGTGGAAATTGTAATCTGTCACGTAACATCGTCGGGACCTTAAAATCTCCCGCACAGTCGCCCTTGCGGCGTAAGCCCTGGTGGCAGAAGGGCTGGTGCTGTTTGGCTGTTCGGCGTGGACGGCTGCCGGATGTTGGTATACAGTAAGTTATTACTACTAAATCTGTGAGAAACCTGCTTATTACTGGCCGTACATACTAATATTATGGATTGTACAAAAAAGGTGCTTAGAGAGGCATCAGCTTCACCTCACTGATGATCCCCAACAAGGGTGAAACACGTGTATGGGGTTGCTGGTGGTACTCTCGTTCAGGTTGGAGTTGCCATTGCATTTCGGTGCTGGACTGCCCCTGGGCAGGACAAAGACTGATATGCAAATGGATATTTCCCATCTGTGAAAGGCACAGTGAGTAAAAGCAGTGGCTGCGAACTCTCAAGTGGTTAATAACCACTGAACAGGTTATCAGGCCTTGTTCTATCGAGAGAGGGGCGCCCGCTACCTTTGCAAACTAATATTATGGATTGGTTCTCTCTCTAAGACAGGACATTTTGAATCTTTTCTTGACTCTGAGCTTCCACACGCTGTGTGCTCCTGCTTTCGATAAGCACCTCTGTCTGTCCACACCTCTCCATACCAGAGACTGCGGGGTGTGCACTGATGTTATCATTACTGCAAACTCTTTGATCTGGTTACGCTCATCCACCTCCTAACAACTTGGCACCATATGACCTAACTTTGGGCCTCTTACCTTTCATATCTAAACCATTCCAGAGACTGCGGGGCTCATTGTTCATTACTGTCTTACTCTTTGATCTGGTGGTTTGGCTCTACGCACGCTTCAATTGTCTGCCCTAAGGTTTACTCCATACCTTTTAACACGAGGTCTGGCTTACAAAGCCAAAAAGGATCTTCAATGTATCTGGATGCCATTTTGTCGGACCCGGTTGGTAGTACCCAGCCACCCATAGCTGGGGCTAAGTGCTGGTCACCTTCCATTGGCCAATTAACATCCTCAACTTCTCTTTGTGCTCTGCCTCCGCCTTCTCAAATTTCTTCGATCCAAAAAGAGGGCCTGTCATCTACCTTTTCTACGGCCAAGCAGATATCGTCAATCCATAATGAAACTGTCCCATGGCTTCTACTCACAAAGCGCTGATTCACAACTCTGAGACTGTAGGTGCATTCACTATTCCTGCCACCCCCATTGGGAAATTGCACCAAAAAACCCACAAACAATAAAAATCAATCCAACCTGTCCCGGGTCAAACATTTATGGATAATTATATTCTGAAGGCAACCTCTATAAGTACAGAAATTAAACTACCGAAAGCCTTTAGAGGTAATGCTATGCTGCACCATTCATCCATGACTACCCAGGCTTTTTTTGGCAGCAACAATAATATTACTGATATTAGTATTATTGAATGCGCAGACAAAGCCATGGACCTGCCCTTTGCTGGTGAAACTCTTGCAAACTCGATCCCACAGACCAGGGGTGGTTCCTCCCAAAATAGTCCAACTGCTCTAACCAACATCATCGAAGGAATAGATGCAAATAAAGTAAATCCTGCGGTGGATGAAAGCTCGCGGGACGATAACCAGAGGCACGCAAATTCACAGAGACTACATCATACTCTTAAAGACTTGGACGAACGTGTTCGTCTTACTCATCCGACAGTCTCCGCTTTGAATGTGGTGCTCAGCTCATTTGTTGACTTGTATGACAACATTTGGGCAGAACTAAAGAATTCTCAAAGATTAATGTTGGAGCTCAACTCTAAAATTGACTGCATCGGCACCGAAATTCTTGTAGAACTAACTAAGTGGATTGGATTGGAACTGAATTGTCCCAAAAACTGACTGCGCAGGGCCGGCTTCCAGCTTCACAAGGTGGTCCAACCTCCTTTACGGCCGCGCAAATACTCCCACCAACATCGAAGATAATAGCAATCTCGGAAAATGTGGCCACTGTGGAAGTCCCTACTACAGCCTTATTACAGGAGCCATCGAAGGCAGTAGCCTTTGATTGTCCTATCATCAGGGCTACTCCTTTTCCTTCCACAGCTAATTCTCTACAGAATACTTCCAACTCAAACTCCACAGCTAAAAGCTCCAGTTGCTGCTGGTGCCTCTACTCAGGAAGGAATTTCTAAGACCAGTGCCCCTAAAAAGCATTCAGCACCACGCAAATCGCGCTCAATCAAGCAGAAAATGGCTACAAAATGCCCTAATGCACTGTTTGCAGAAACCCCTGCACTTTCTTTATTTAAACCAAACTTAGGGCCTATCACCGAGGGGCATGGAGAATTCTGTAGCCAGCGCATTGAAACCTAAATTGGTTGACTCTACTGTTCAAACTGACATTCTTACTCCAGTCAATGCACACATGCCTTGTTCTCCGCAAAGGCCTCATACATACAATCCTTTGGATACTTCAAATAAAGCTGGGTCAGATGCCCTTTTAGCCCCTGCAATTGCAGTGCTGTTATGAAACCGCGACCCTGCATCGGGGATGTGGCCCCGGAAAATCCAGAACCTTTGAAGAAGTCCCTGCACCACCCACTGTGGACCAGTCCAAAAACCTTACAAACGCCCAACGATCTGGCGATGCAAAGCCTGGTCAATTATTTTCAATCTGTGGCCCTCCCCAGGACACCTCTCTTCCGAATAATCATCCTAATGATTCCCTGATCACTGTACCCCCTGTGGATTTGGGGATAGGGTGGGGGAACTTCCAGGCAGACAATATTCTTCCAGTATCTACACACCCATCAATTTCGGCAGGCATACAAGACCTGGTGGATCGACTGCATAAACCATCTTCCAGGCCCCTGCACTAGATACTGTTAAATTGCAAGGTGTAAACTTAAAAGGTCCTCAAAATCAACTCCCGGGCACTCTACAGAGACAAGAACACAATAATACTTCCAATACAAAACCATTGCACTTGATCAAAATGCAGAGTCGGCTGGAGTTGGAGGTACCAATTTGTTTAAATCGATGCAATGTTCTGACCATCTTTTCGGAAATACCTGCCCTTTCTTTAATCTTTTCTAAAGATATTGCCAGGGTGGCTTTCCCAGATCAAGAGTGTCGAGATACCAGCCTGCTTCTCTCCTCTCCTCTAGTTAAGAAACTGATCCTTACTCAAATGGAGCCCCTGCGGCAATTGGGCTTTGAGGTGGAATCTAGATTGTCTTGGGAAATAGACTCTTTGGTGCCTCCTATTGCACAGTTATTTCCTAAAGCTTCTGCGGACCATCCTTATGGTCTTCAGGTAGGACATGCTTAAAGAATTTACCTAAACAGCAGGACTTGGATGTTGACTGGGCTACCATTATCTCAACTCTGTGGCAAAAACTCTCCTGTATTTTCCAATCTGGAATGCCTTTTGCTGTTGAGAGATGCTAACATTGTCTGTTTACAAGAGACCTGGATGACCTCGACCCCATACCTAGATGGCTACCAAATTTTGGACCAGCATGCCAGACAGAACTTGGGGGGTAGGCCATCAGGGGGTCTTACAGTTGCAGTTGACAACTGCATAGGTCTAAAGGGCATTGCTCTTTTGTGCCTACCATTTGGGGCACTGGGCATGGTCCTTACATCTGGTAGTGGAGACTTGAAACAATTAATTGTTAACATCTACTGGCACAGTTGGATGGGTGCGGTTGAATTTTTTGTTACTGCTGTCTCCCTCAGATTATTCTTGATTGGGCCTTTTCTAATGACTCTGGGCATGTCCTGGGCATGTCCTATTAGCAGGTCATTTAAAGTGTGATTATGTATTTGAGAAATCCCCATGGGAAATATTTGAGGTGAACATGGTGAATCTAAATTGCTCGAAGAAAAAACATGCGGGCTATATATGGTATGCCAGGCTGGGGAACATAGGCCTGCAACCCCTGGTAGGCTATTCACAATCCTAAACTGAAAACGCCACCTGGCACACCTGGCGGCGTGGAAATTCTACTTCCATGCTTGATTATATTTTTGCCGATGACTATCTATGCAATTGATGCTCGCTGTTTGAAATCCATATGAATAACATGATATTTTAACGGCAATCTTTAAGCTAAACCATCTTTATAGGACCCAACAGACCCAGCTACAGGTTATACCTAATTCATCTGGTTCCACTATCCGCTGGACACCAAAATATATTGATACCCTCAACCTTATTTTGAGGGCTAAGCTTAACCAGACTACATACGACTGGAAAATGGCAACCTTCAATACTGTGACTGTCATGTTCTTTGTAAGGGCAGCGGTAGATGAATTGGGGAAACAATCCGTCTGTTATGCACCTGTCGACAGACATACCCACTGTTATAACCCAGATTTAGCGTTGGCCAAATCTACCAGGAACAAAGTTCTTAGGAGACTCAGACTATCGAATCTCGATATGACCATACCATCTGGCCTCATTAGAAAGACCAAACAAGGGTATGAAAATGTTTGCAAATCAATTAAGCATCGGATCCTACAACAGGATGCTGAATTAACACTTCAGGTCCTCATTAAGGTGAATGTGGGCGCATTTTGGACCATCGTTAACGGTCAAGACATCGATCCGGCTATTGCCTTATTAAATTCATTCTTGGAACAAGGCTGGCTGGATTTCTATGCCAATAGATTTGCCCTTAAACCATTGCAGGGGGATGATAATTTTGTGGATTGTAAACCTAAAAGCCCCTTCCTTAAATGGGAACCGCCCATTGAGATCAACACTGTCTTGGACCTAATTAAAAAGTGCAAAAGATCTAGAGCACCAAGCCCGAATAGCCTAACCAACAACACATTTAAGGCTGATCCTAACATATGGGCCAATCTTTTATGCCTTGAGTTTAGAGATATCCTTCAATCTGGAGTCTGCCCAAACTCATGGTCACTAGCAAATGTCATCCCGATCTTTAAATGTGGCAGCAGGTCCGACCCAAAAAATTATCGCCCTATTAGGCTGATAGTCGCAGATTGTAAAATCTTTTCTGCCCTACTCCTTTCACATCTCAAGGACTGGGAAAAAAACTATCATCCTCTGAGTCCGTTCCAAACTGGTTTCCGTAAATCTCATTCCACAAACATCAACGGAATCGTGGTCAAGTGCATTCAGGATGCTGCCTGGAGTAGTGACAGGGGCCCTACTTTTGGAGCCTCTGTGGACCTCTCGGCAACCTTTGACTGCGTTGACCACAAAAGGCTGGGCGTAAGCTAGCTTTCTGGGGCCTACCAAGGGGACTATTGAGTCTTTTGGAGGGGTCTATAACAACACTGGTGTAAGAATATGCTTAAACCAAAAGGGGGATATGTCAGCTGTTGTTCGTACATTTTGTGGGGTGACAGGGGTGTGTCCTAGCCCCATTGGTGTTCAACCAGTGTGTTTCCGATGCAGCTGAGCACCTATATAAGGAGGATCTAATAGCTCCAAGACTGGGTTCTGCGAAGATTGTATGGTTGGCCTACGCGGGCGATTTATTGCTATTTGACTCAACTAAGGTGGGGCTCCAGCGTCTTTTAGATGTTTTTTCAAACTATGCCAAGATAAATGGCATGTCCATCAACCCTGCCAAAACTAGAATCCTTGCTTTATCCAAAGGATCTCATAGGAAAATAACCAATTCCTGGAATCTGGGGGGAGGGAGAAAGGGTATTCACTTCCAACAGTCTAACCTATCTTGGCTATTATTTTGTGGGAAGTAGGGGCTCGAGAGGGCAGATAGATATGCTTTTGAACAAAGCTAAGGCACTGGCAAACCGCAAATACGGCCGATTTTCAATCAAACCAGCCCTTCTCTTCTTTGAAGAGAAAATAGCCCCTAAACGGATATATGGCTTGGAGCTATGTATGGTGTAAACCATCTCTAAACTTGATGTAATCGAAGGTGCTATCTGGAGACGGGTTCTCCGCCTACCAAATACAGTCCCTTTGGCTGCAATTTGATACAAATTGGGCTATGTCTCTTTAAATTCACAGGTCCAATGGAGGATGCCTACGCTTTATGCGAAACTTAAGGTCCCACTACCTAACACCTTATGTGAACTTGTTGGCAATAATATTAAGCATTCGGGCTTCTTAACTAATTTCTGTAACTTGTGTGAAACAATGCTCTGCAACATTGATTCTGATCCAGAACAATTAAGAACTAACCCAATGAAAACTAAAAAGAAATTTCAGGACTACGACTGGTGTCTCACCATTGACTGTTTCCACTCATACAAATCTTTGCTCCAGCTATCACACGAACGTAAGAAAAGAGGGTCTCCCTCTCCGATACTTACCATTTTCCCGAATCGAAATCACCGACATGCTCTGTTAAGATTGCACTGGAACGTTCTTCCAACATTGGACATCAAATTGTGTCGAAAGCAAATCACGGTGGAAGATAGCCTTTGTAGATTCTGTCAGTTAGTTCCTGAAATGGCTAAACACCTCATTTTGTTTTGTACGCAACTTAACACCCTAAGAGACTCTTGTTTGAGTGCACCGAAGGTTTTGTATTTGGGCCTACCTGCTGAGTTGGTATGGCAACGTTGCCTATGTATTCAAAATACGCCAGAGGGATTAGCATTGTCCAGTTTTATAAGCAACCATCAATTGGATCACTCCATATAAATTGTCTGGTGACGTATATACATAGGCCATTCCTGTCATTAGTTGCCCGCCCTGTTCTTTTGCCGGTGCTCTTCTCTCTGCTATTTTATTGGTCTGTCAAAACAAGCCATTACTCTATCTTTACATGGTGACTGCTATATGGCTGATATTTATCTCGTTTTGTTGTACATTTTTACTGTTTATGAAATATGTGTATGTATTGCAATGTGTATGTATTATACAATTTCGACTTTTTTATACTCTTTGTAAAGGTTTAATAAAACCATATACAATAAATAAAAATCTATCTATGTTGAAGTTGATTATAAACCATTGACTTACAGCTTCCATTTTAGTTGTAGTAAAGACAGAATATCCTTCAGGGGTGCAAGGTGCGAAGCAAAGATGCAGGAAATTGATTTTACAGTGCAGTATGTTCCAGGTTCAAGGTGCATAATGGAACCCATTTGTAAAGGTTACTTATAGAAGGAATTGGCGTAAGTGGCAAGGATGATATGAAGAATTATGTTATAGCACATATCAGTAGATGGCCAGTTAAAGGGGTGTCTCAAACTGCTAGAGTGAATTAGCCTCGACCAGGTACACAAACAAAGTTTGTGAAGGCTGTTCCAGAAGCAAATGTTAAAGAGAGAATAACAATCGTGTGGGAAGTAGAGGAGGATATGCATCTGGAAGAGTCTTTGTTATGCAGAAATTGTAAATAGATTCCTCCAATTGAGGTAGATCAGGTGATTGCTGATTTTGCACATGACAGACAATTGGGAACGTTCCATGAAAAGCAAAAAGTTGCAATCAATTATTCCAAGAGCGAGCATAAGGAGCATAACATGGTCAGGATTTACACTTCTCCTAAGGTATGGATGCATATCCCAAAAGGGCCATGTCATCATGGAAATTAAGATGTGCTGGTCCATTTGGATGCCGCCTCAAACTATCCTAATAGTTGAGGATCTGCTTCTGAAGTAAACTGTTGTTGAGGGTACTAGGAGGGCAGGAATAAAGCACCTGGAAGAGTCAATTTAAAAGAAGAGGTAGCCCTCAAACTGCTGACAGATAAAGGTGCTCAGATGGTCTATCTGAAAATATCTGATCATCTGTACATTGATAGAATAATATGTGACAACCATGAGTGTCATTTTAATGAGGACCAGGGTTTTTGTCCGCCCCAGCTTTTGTGGAACACTATTTTGTCCTCCTCATTTGGCAGGGTCCACTTTCCTTTAGATGCCATGTCCCACCCCAACATTTTCAGCACTTCTCCAAGGATGACAACTGCCCTGCTCTATCCACAATTAAATGGGATAGTTGAGGGTCAGGTCATAAAATAAGGAGAGAAAAGAACCAGCAGAAGGATTGAGTTGATGGGAGCAGTCCGACAGCGATATGGGTTTTGCAAAGTTGGCCTCTAACATTGTGCACTTTGAGCTCCTTAGATGGTGGAAATCAAACATAGCGGTTGGTTAATATTAAGGCGAACACTGCGATTTGAACAAGTTGAACTATAGGGAAGAGAAATGGCAAAAACAAATTATAGAAAAAGGCATGTAGGAAAGTTTTTCGGAAGGAGGGCTGTGCTGTGGTTCCAAGACCAAGCTTCTGAATAATGTTTGTAATGAGTTCTCTGTGTTGAAGTAGTGCTAATATGCTTCTTTTTGTGGTCTAAATTATATATGTAACCTGGTCATGACTGTTTGCCAAATTTCAGTTTAAAAACACAATTGTGTCAAAACAGTACATAATACTATTTGTTTGTATTTGGACATATTCTGAAAGATACTGAACAGTTGGCCAAGTATTCTCAGCAAGTTCCCAATCTAGCAGACGCACATTCTAAAGAAAATCTCTGTATTTAATCGTCCCAGTGTTACCTTTAGACCTCTTTAAATTTCATCATTGCATTAAACATATATTTCTTTTAAAAACAAGCCAACAGAGACTATATAATTGTATATAATTTGCCCCCAAATATTACAAAAACTAAACTCTTGCACAACGACTGGATAAAAACAATCCAAATCAAAAACACTTATCAACAGAATTTTCAATGTATCACAGATATTCAACCAGTTCAAGAACTCTAAAATATCTCTCAATCTTTCCAGATCCCAACATCAGATCAACGTTCGTGAGAATTCGACTAAACATGATACCTACAAGAGCAAATCTCGCCATCGCAAGGCAAATTCCTTTCGTGGATCAATACTGCCGATTCTGCAAGGTTCAAACTATACCTGAAACTCTTTATCACCTTGTGATGGAATGCCAGCCACTTTCTGTCCAACAGGAACAATTTGGCGGCTTCTTCAAACTCTCAGAGCAGCAAATGGGAACAGAGGAAAGATGGTCCATGCTACTGAGTGGTCGAATGAACAATTATACTTACACAATCGCTTTGTTTCTACAATAAATTCTCGTTTTGTTGTACATTTTTACTGTTTATGAAATATGTGTATGTATTGCAATGTGTATGTATTATACAATTTCGACTTTTTTATACTCTTTGTAAAGGTTTAATAAAACCATATACAATAAATAAAAATCTATCTATGTTGAAGTTGATTATAAACCATTGATTTACAGCTTCCATTTTAGTTGTAGTAAAGACAGAATATCCTTCAGGGGTGCAAGGTGCGAAGCAAAGATGCAGGAAATTGATTTTACAGTGCAGTATGTTCCAGGTTCAAGGTGCATAATGGAACCCATTTGTAAAGGTTACTTATAGAAGGAATTGGCGTAAGTGGCAAGGATGATATGAAGAATTATGTTATAGCACATATCAGTAGATGGCCAGTTAAAGGGGTGTCTCAAACTGCTAGAGTGAATTAGCCTCAACCAGGTACACAAACAAAGTTTGTGAAGGCTGTTCCAGAAGCAAATGTTAAAGAGAGAATAACAATAGTGTGGGAAGTAGAGGAGGATATGCATCTGGAAGAGTCTTTGTTATGCAGAAATTGTAAATAGATTCCTCCAATTGAGGTAGATCAGGTGATTGCTGATTTTGCACATGACAGACAATTGGGAATGTTCCATGAAAAGCAAAAAGTTGCAATCAATTATTCCAAGAGCGAGCATAAGGAGCATAACATGGACAGGATTTACACTTCTAAGGTATGGATGCATATCCCAAAAGGGCCATGTCATCATGGAAATTAAGATGTGCTGGTCCATTTGGATGCCGCCTCAAACTATCCTAATAGTTGAGGATCTGCTTCTGAAGTAAACTGTTGTTGAGGGTACTAGGAGGGCAGGAATAAAGCACCTGGAAGAGTCAATTTAAAAGAAGAGGTAGCCCTCAAACTGCTGACAGATAAAGGTGCTCAGATGGTCTATCTGAAAATATCTGATCATCTGTACATTGATAGAATAATATGTGACAACCATGAGTGTCATTTTAATGAGGACCAGGGTTTTTGTCCGCCCCAGCTTTTGTGGAACACTATTTTGTCCTCCTCATTTGGCAGGGTCCACTTTCCTTTAGATGCCATGTCCCACCCCAACATTTTCAGCACTTCTCCAAGGATGACAACTGCCCTGCTCTATCCACAATTAAATGGGATAGTTGAGGGTCAGGTCATAAAATAAGGAGAGAAAAGAACCAGCAGAAGGATTGAGTTGATGGGAGCAGTCCGACAGCGATAGGGGTTTTGCAAAGTTGGCCTCTAACATTGTGCACTTTGAGCTCCTTAGATGGTGGAAATCAAACATAGCGGTTGGTTAATATTAAGGCGAACACTGCGATTTGAACAAGTTGAACTATAGGGAAGAGAAATGGCAAAAACAAATTATAGAAAAAGGCATGTAGGAAGGTTTTTCGGAAGGAGGGCTGTGCTGTGGTTCCAAGACCAAGCTTCTGAATAATGTTTGTAATGAGTTCTCTGGGTTGAAGTAGTGCTAATATGCTTCTTTTTTGTGGTCTAAATTATATATGTAACCTGGTCATGACTGTTTGCCAAATTTCAGTTTAAAAACACAATTGTGTCAAAACAGTACATAATACTATTTGTTTGTATTTGGACATATTCTGAAAGGTTCTGAACAGTTGGCCAAGTATTCTCAGCAAGTTCCCAATCTAGCAGACACACATTCTAAAGAAAATCTCTGTATTTAATCGTCCCAGTGTTACCTTTAGACCTCTTTAAATTTCATCATTGCATTAAACATATATTTCTTTTCAAAACAAGCCAACAGAGAATATATAATTGTATATAATTTGCCCCCAAATATTACAAATACTAAACTCTTGCACAACGACTGGATAAAAACAATCCAAATCAAAAACACTTATCAACAGAATTTTCAATGTATCACAGATATTCAACCAGATCAAGAACTCTAAAATATCTCTCAATCTTTCCAGATCCCAACATCAGATCAACGTTCCTGAGAATTCGACTAAACATGATACCTACAAGAGCAAATCTCGCCATCGCAAGGCAAATTCCTTTCGTGGATCAATACTGCCGATTCTGCAAGGTTCAAACTATACCTGAAACTCTTTATCACCTTGTGATGGAATGCCAGCCACTTTCTGTCCAACAGGAACAATTTGGCGGCTTCTTCAAACTCTCAGCGCAGCAAATGGGAACAGAGGAAAGATGGTCCATGCTACTGAGTGGTCGAATGAACAATTATACTTACACAATCGCTTTATTTCTACAATAAATTCTTGAACTTAACAAATGGAGGCAATGAATCCCCATCACTCTCAAACTCTACTAAAGTCTCTCTATAAATGGAAAAGTTTACAATTAAACTACATTTTAAATTAAAAAAATAAAATAAAAAAATAATTGAAAACTTAATATGATGCATGGCTCTCTGTCCCGTACCAACAGTGCGTTTGATGGATTACGCAATTGACGTTTCACACGTTCTGTGTATGAAACCATCCATTACGCAATCAAGGAACCGAAAGGTGACCGGGGAGGAGCAGTAAGTGGGGATTGAGAAAGAGTGGGTTGGGGAGGGTGTCAAATGGTTTTAGGAGTGGTGATTATGTACAGTTCTGCGGAATGAGGGGGCATCCCCATGTAGCTCAAGGGCACAGGCCCTTAAGCTTGGGGAGCTGCCCACCGGGTAGAGAGGAGGGAAAGAGGGAAGAAAGGTGGCCATAAGGCACACAACCCCTATGTCCCCCCATGACCTCTCCTGCTGCTGAACTCCCAGGAAAGACCCTGGCAGGTAGGAGACCCAGCACCACAGCCCCCAGTGTCTCTCCTCCTCATCAAAAGGGGAGAGAACACTCTAGTAATAGGCGAGGGGAGAGGCAGGAAGCCACGCACATAGGTGTGAATGGCTGTTGGCACAGGCCGACCACTTGGGTGGCCAATAGCCATATGCTGGCATGGCCCCAGGGAATATTTGGCCTGTATAGGCAGGGCTGCTGGAGTAGCCCTGCAGAAAGAACACTCAGCTCAGAGTGCATCTGGTTTCTGCGCTCGCAGATCCATCTTTTCGTTTGCCTGGATCCCACCCTACCCCTGGAAAAGGTACATTAGGCCAAGCACAGGACAGTGGTCATCGACAGAAAGTCGTGGAGCAGAAGAACAGGGAAGGCGTCATGGGCCTGTAAGGAAACTGCATCAGGCACAGAAGTGCTCACCAGCCAATTTGCAGGTCCCAAACACACAGACCTGCGAGCTCACGCTAGGGGAACCCTCTGAGCAAAGAAGGGCAACCTCCAGTTCCTGACCCAAGTGCCCAAAAGTACGGAACTAAGAAAGCACTGCACACCTGTTTGTTAGGGAATGCCCATAATACTAAGTTTTGTTTTTATTAGTATTATGTTTAATAAAAAGCCACTGCCTTTTTATTGCCAACACAAAACAAGTTTCTGCGTATTGTTTTATTTATTTACTGTCTAGAA
Organism: Ambystoma mexicanum; assembly: GCF_040938575.1. Lineage (NCBI taxonomy): Eukaryota > Metazoa > Chordata > Amphibia > Caudata > Ambystomatidae > Ambystoma > Ambystoma mexicanum. Next base: position 825,255,586 of record NC_090930.1, on the reverse strand, counting down.
TGTATGACCCTTAGGACTAGCGGTTCCACAGCTAATGAAGGTAGGAGGGAGTGCAGGGAGGGGGGGCAGGCAGGGGTTCCAGGGATGTCCCTTGGAAAATGCAAGAGGGGAGCTGGTGTATGGGGTAGGCAGTGGCGTACCAAGCGAGGGGGGCAAGCTGCCCCCCCCCACCAGAGGCTCTTTTGAGAAACAGACCAGGACATTTGTCAGTGGGGCACCTCTCCCATTCAGCACCTCAATGAGGGTGCCGAACAGGAAAGGTGTCCCGCTGGCAGGACAATGTGTGCCGAGTAATTCCCTCAGCACGCTCATTGTCCTGGCAGCAGGAAACCATACCCTTTATGAATGAGGGAGGTGTCCCGCTGGCAGGACATTGTCCCAAGGAGCTCCGGACATCAGAGGGGCTCTCACTTTGCTCTGTTTCAACAGAGCATTTCAATGTGAGGCATTAAGCACTGATGAGCAGGAGAGGAGGTTATTAGCAGGGACTTTTGTCCCTTTAGAAATGTGAATGGGAGGGAGTGATCAGAAGTGAAAAGGGTGCGTAGTGGTGCATGCTTTATGAAATAATGACTATGGCTTTAAAACCCAAGGGGGATTTGTTAGGCTCACATTCATCTGCATGATGCTATTGTGACTTTGCATGCAGGATGGGGAGAATAAAACTAAAGCCATACTCCTATTGCTCAACATAGTTCCATGACAATGTATATAGTGTATAGTTTGTTTACTTTGAAAGGCTAGTTTACTATGCAATGTGGCTTGCTTCCAAGGCAACGCTATAAGTAAAATATTATTTAAGAACATGAAATGCAAAGAAAAACCTTAATAAATATCTATATCAACTAAACCTGGGATGATGTGCTCAGCTGCTTAAATTTTCTACATCCCAGTTTCACCATTTAACGAAAGTGTGTGATCCTGGGAAAATCACTCAATTACACTGTGCCTTATCTGCAGGTCTGTAAGTGATTCACCTCATAGCTTATGTTAATATATCATGCAGTTATTTCTTTTAAAAAAGCCTGCGGGCTATAGAGTAGTTCCATATATAATGACAGTGCAATTTAGGAATTGTGCACCACAAAGTTATTTGCCACTTGGTTTACTTATGGCAACTTATTCAAAAGTCACTTCAATAGTACCTCCAAGTATCAAAGACTGATGATGCTCCTTGCAATGTCCTTTTCTGTGAAGTCATTCTGCTGGTGCAATCCATATGCAAATGAGGAGGTTTGCTTGTATTGTGCCCCAAAGTGCCTGGACAGAGCTCTGATAGATGAGTTTCCTGAATCTTTAATGATTCTGCAGGGTTTGTTTATGTGTTAAAATGCCATCTGCCACTAATGTTACCAAAAAAGTGGTGGGCGTTTTGGGGGCGCAAATGAGACTATGGAATTGTGTACACTGCTTTTGGGGGGGAAAAGTATCAGGACTTTTTCGCGGCTCGTCCCCCCACTCTTGCAATGCTGCCTACTCCCCTGGGAGAGGGGGTTGGTGAGGCTAGAGGGAATAGGGCAGGGGTCCAGGGGTGTCTACCAGAGAGTGAGGGGGAAGTTGGGGTAGAGGGAGGGACAGCAGGAGAGATTCATTTCAGAACTCCTGTTTAGCAAAGAACAGAGCGCAATTGGAGATTAAAAAAGGATACATTTTAGCATCTGCACTTACATTCCACACAGACAAAATCCTCTCATTCAACGTCCTCACAACATCTTTGTTTTGAGCACATGCTGCCGAACTGTTTCCTTGCACGTAAGAGGTTTGCATTTCATTGGTGATGGCTCACCTATTCATGTTTTGGAGGTCAAACAATTGAGCGCTATTACATGCGATAATGACACCTACTGTTATAGCACTTGAAAACAAGAAAAAAGCTCAGCACATGGAGAATATTACTATTATCATTCGGGCACAGTACAAGTCATAGTGGCAATTACACGGTAGGTGAAGCATATCGCAAGGGATAAAAACAATACAGCAGGGAGCAAACAAGGTGGGTGTCATATTCATTCCATTGCATGTCGCATTCACTTCAACATGTGTCATATTCACTTCAATGGGTGTCATATTTATTTCAACGTGTGTCATATTAATTTCAATGGCTGTCATATTCATTCCATTGTATATCATATTCACTTCAACGTGTGTCATATTCACTTCAATGGGTGTCATATTAATTTCAATGTGTGCCCTATTCATTTCAATGCATGTCTTATTCATTGAATTTCAGTGTATGTCATACTCATTTCAATACATGTTATACTCATTTCGATACATATTATAGTCATCTCAGTGTATGCCTTACTCATTTCACTGCATGTTGTATTCATTTGAATATGTCACTTTCACAAAGGTGTAATTTTGACTTCAACGGCTTCCCATAGGTAAGGAGTGGAGGGTGAATCGCAATGGTAGATTGGAGAAAATGCATGCACTAAACATGTTTTTATTTATTTATTTATTTAATGTATTTATTTTATTGTATAGCGCACCTAACCCACAGGCATCTGGGCGCTGATTACATATGAAGGTTGGTTGTCTTGGCTACATATAGCATTGAGTTACCGAGGTTGTAGTACAATTAGTTACATAGTGAGTTGAAGAATGTATAGCAAAAACTACATTTTGTAAATGTTACTATGATTTGTTATACCGCGATTGTGAGGAATTGCCATCTGGCATGGATATAGAAGCCTTGGATTGTTTGATTTTATTAAATATATAATGATACGGGTGATTACATTTCAGAAAGGTCTGGTCTGCCAAAAGCATAATGGCACATGTGCCCTGCTGCACTAGTCTCCTGATCTGCAGCACCTGCTCTCCAGTGGCACATAGCAGGTTCAGAGGTCATGCATCCAGTTCACAATGGAATACAACCGACAAGAAATCATTTTTTTGGATCTCATCATTAGCCACCAACAGGCCGGACTTGAATGGGGCGCACTTGAATGCACTCTCTATCGCAAACCTAGCAACAGGAACACTCTGCTACACTTTGAGATGCAACCATTGTGCCCATATAAATGAAAACCTTCAATACGGGCAATATCTGCACATTAGACAGAACTGTACATCCTTCAATTAATTTTACACCCACAGAAACCAATGGGATGACAGACTGAAAGTCCGGGGATACCCAAGAAAACTACTTAACAAGTCTAAAAGACAGGCATGGTTCACTGTAGAGAAACCACTCAACATTCACACACACAACCCACTAGGGAAAAAGGCCCAGCACACATCTTGGAAACAGAACAATATATAGTCTCATAAAAAAACTATTACACAATAGCAAATAACTCTGCTGCCACGAAGCACTCTGACAAAAATGACATAAGAAGGAGATTATAAGTGCCTTCAGAGTCATCAGTGACGTAATTTACATGGGTTACAAATCCAGGTAGCTGGTTGGCGCAACCCTATACATATACCACGAGTCCATAAGGGATGCCAGGCCATTGGTCCCAGCTTTTCCCTTTCATCTTCTTCCATGTGGGCTTTTTCTTCGCACGTCACAAGGTGTCAAGTTGTTTAACTGGCAATTAGAAATACAAAAAACATTGCACCCTCTTTATGTGACCTAATGTGCACCTGGTACAGCAGACACGGGTGCGGAGGCTTCATTCCAGGTCACACTATCTTACAAACCCCAGCTCTGTTCCAGACGCTTCAGCCATATTCCAGATCTTCCCACCCCAGACTTAAATGTGTTACTTTCCCTCCATGGCACCTCACAGCACAAATCACAGGGGCCTAGGACCTTCTGCTATGATCTTTTGGATAGATTAACAATCTAACAGCTTTATGGTCAGTGGTCTGTGACTGACTGTTACAATTTAATGTTGGGGTCTTGGGACAGGGGCATCTGAATACTATAATTTAGAGTTTTTTCTGGAGTAGCTCAGAGGCGCATGCCCTCCCTCTCGTGGGATAGCTGCTTGCAGGCAGCTCTCAGCCCCCTCATGGCCTTGTAGGGCGCATTCCTTCTAAGTTACAAGTACTGTTAGTATGAGACAGTGAGAGGTTTATGAATCCTTGTGTATTTGGCCTTCTTTACTGCTGCCCAGGCAATAACCAACTCCTGAGTTCACACACACATGTCTACATTTTGCGCTTGGGCCTACTGCCCTGGCTGCAGCGCAATGCCAGGCCTCCATTTCAAGATGGCTGCTGATCTCCTAAGATGGTCTTCCATTTTCTAATACATTCTACTCCCAGTTACATAATAATCTAATACAACACAGCTTCTATTGAAACCCCCCACACCTCTGCAACCATCCCGAGCCACAACACCACACTATTAGGCCTCTGCCACATTCAGAACCTCTTGGGGCCTGAGACGATTGCCCTCGCTTCCCAACATCACCCTGAGGGAAGCACTACTAACCCCAAATACACGCACAGAAAATGCAACACAAAAACGTCTGGCATATGTTGTCACACATGCTCCCCACACCTTTGAGGTTCAAAAACGCATACAAAAATGTTGGTCACTGGCAGAACTAAACTTAACAGGTGAACCACCTCCACGCTTCAATTTCAAATGCTCCAAAAATTCTCTGGGAACACTTGGTGCACATACAATCTGTCAAAGAAGCACCCAGAACTGGGCTGTGGAACTTACGAGCATCCACAGGGCACTTCCCATGCGGCAACTGTGTGGCCTGCAAGTTTACCAGAAAAATGTGCAAATTCAGAATAAGGGAAAATCATTAGGAACTACGCAACTTGACTAACTGCAAAACAAGTCAAGTTGTGTACTGTAGCCAATGCCCCTGTGGCCTTCGTTATGTGGGACAGACCATGGGGTTTGTCCACATCAGCATCTCGGAACACAGATCAAAAATTTGATGCAGAAGTGCAACGGCCCCACTGGTGGACCACTATATAGAATTCCAGCACACACCAGACAACCTGCTATGGTGAATCCTAGAGGTGATCAATGGCAGCACCAATATACAATGGAGTTTATTGGACAAGAAATCTCGCGGGATCCATAGTCTTAATTTCTCATAACAATGGACTCAATGAACAATTCATACCTGTTCTGTAGACCCCTTTACCTTAGCGCGCCACGCATGCAATCTAATTCATGATCCCTGGCATCCAAACAACCTTGCATGCCCTCCCCCTCAGTCTCCAATTCCTGGACATAAAATCTCCACAAGAGACCAGCTGTCTAGTCCATATTACTGTGCTTTAGAACCATGAAGCGTCTCTTGTGCTAGATGGAATAACCAATAAAGGTTTCAGACCAAAATAACCAGACCAGACAGTCTCTAGGAATATGGCAAAAAACTACTTTATTCTCAAGTAAATAAAGCAGGGTCAACTGACAATCATCAAACAGATGCTTGCGCATTCACCCATAAACTTCATTACAGAGGGGTCTTACATCCCAATATACATCATCTCTGATGTCATCCTACGTGGCAAACCATGAAACGTATTAGTGGGAGGGATTAGATTAGTTAAACATTTCCACATGTAGAATACATATGGGTTAATACTTCATTGGCGGTCTCTTATTTGTAAGACAACCCTCAAATTACCTCTAGATACGTATAATACTAATTACAGCAAATCAAATTAGAATGGGTTGGTCTATGCAAAAATGTATTGCAGGTTGCCCCATAGACCCACTGATTAGTTGGCATCCTCACCCAATCTTGGACTTTCTACTCGGCTAGCAGCATGTGAGCTACCGAAACCCAGGTGCTTGGATCACGTCAGATTACTCCCCACTTTCCCAATTAGTCCATCATCTCTCATCAGATCGTTCATGAGCCAAAATCTTCCGTTTGTAGTTGACCTTGTAGTCTGCTCTAGGACATCCACAGGAGTGAAAGCACATCACTATCTTCATTTGAGGCTTAAGGAATAGCCCTTTTTTTTACTTTTGAGTGACATGTGACGAGACCACACATTTGTCTATTTCAGCCTTTTATTTACAACGATTTGATTTAATTATACTGGGTGTCGCTGCTCCTTTTGGCCTCTAGAGACTTGCTCACACTACCCTGCATTAACGTTACACACATTTAATTGTCCAATACTTGGCTCTTGCAGATGTTTTCTTCTTCCTTAATCTTAGAAAAATATGCCTCACGTCCATGCCTCAGCCGTCTACCTCCCTTTGTGCTTTACAGCTATTTCTTGAGATAGCATCCTTGATCCACAGCCAACATTAACTCCTCTTTGTTTTGCACACAAAGTTTTTCTGCCCGCGTCTCCTGACTTTCCAACACTGGTCGGCTTCTGAAGTAGTTGAATTGAATATTTAAACGAGCTGGCGGTCCATTTTCCAATAATAGCCGTCCTTGTAAGATTATATATTCTTCTATAGCAAGCTTCTATGTATCTTTTCTACCTTGTGTTGCCGCGTATTTACACTTGTTGGCCAATACATTATTTTATCTTCTTTTGCGTTCATGATTACTTTATCGTCTCGTATATGTTTCTCTTATTACTTCAGTTATATCGTCACTTCTTCAGTATTTTCACATTGTTTCAGCATAGCTTCATATATCTTCTTTATGATATCACTTTACCCTCGTCAGATTTCACCAAGAGCTCCATGATGTCCAATGGCGTGTGCTGACATCCTTCCATACAGCATCCTTCCACACTTTCAGTGCGAGGGTACATTCGACACAGTTGTCTGAGTGCATACGGTCTCTCATACACTCAATGAAGTATGGGCATAACACATGCGGTGACACATATAGCCCTTCTCCTGCTATTCCAGTATGACGGTGGTGAGGGGACAGAAGCCAGGGAAAAGGCATCCACCTGCACAGACACATTGGGCTTCATTACAGATTTGGCAGTCTGGAGATAATGGTGCTTGTAGAAATGTACTGGCGCCCTTTCCAGACCGCCAAGAACTCCCAGCAGTCCTGACCTGAAGGGAGTTCAGGCTCCTACCGGCATGCTTTTTACTGAAGCACGGGCACGTTACTAACTGTACCGGTGCTTCAATGGGAATAACCATTCCGTCGCCTATGATATCCTGGTGGCACTGGGCTGGCAGACGGCGAAAACAGGATTACGGGGTTGGCCGTGGCCTGCTCCCTACCGGTGGGCTTTACCGCTGATGCCGCAATGAGGCCCATTGTCCATCACCAAGACCTATCACTCCGAGCCTTTGGACACGCTATGTCTGAGGCATCACATAAACGGTCCTTTATTAATGTATCAGGCCCCATAGGCCTCCTCCCTCCACCAGGCACCCCATCATTTTGTCTAGTAGGATAACTCCATCTGCCCGCTCCTTCCAATCATCCAGGGCCCTCACAACTCGGCCCGGTCTCCCCATCTACAATCAACTGCCTCGACCTGCATACACAGCGTTCGGTCTCCTAGGAGACCACGCAGTAACGTCATTCCATTTCCTCTGTGCGAAACCGCAAGCCTCTCAGCCGCATTGCAATGGCGACTGGAGCAATGCAGTATTTCCTAGTCGACACACCCGCCCACGCCGGCACTCTCAAAACTTCCATGGTGGACCGATTAACTTGGGATCGGGTAAGTAGCCTTCCTGACCATACAACTTGTTCACTGAATGGTGACCGGCTCCCTGTCAACTCGCTCTATTCCCCTAACACGGCTCACATATATTTATCTTTCCATCCACAGAAAGGCAACGCTAGCCATTTCCATGGCAACGCTGACAGCATAGCCACAGACAAGTGGCATCTCACTTGGCTTCCTTTTTCACTGGCTCCAACCAAAGGTAACACGTAGCCATGAAATGTCTTTGCTTTTCTTGTAATTTTTTCAATTTGCCCCAGTACAACTAACCCTTCTTTCTCTCTCTCTATATATAGAGACCTCGTTACCATAAGGCAGCTGTCAGAAACCAGAAGGTGTCTTACCCACAAGCCCCCAGGGATCTGTTATCCAGGTGGTCAGGACACAGACATCGCTTTTGGATCCAGTTCCTTGGGTGGACCAGTGCGGGATGATCACCTGGATGAGGGGTCTTCAGGGAGTGTAAGTGGGACACTGAATGGTGAGACGTAATATCCCCTTCCTTGTAACACCTTTAATGCATCCTACCTGGTAGGATATTTGGGAACTCTACTCCCACTTTTGCAACATGAACACTTTCTCACTGACAGCCCGCTCCAAGAGAAAACAGACTAACATCTGAGCCATATACCTGACATGTCCGAATACTATGGTTAGGCGAGGTCAGGCAATTATCGACAATCAGTCACACCTGACTTCCATTACACTTCCCCACATGGATAAAAGGTGGAGCACGAGAGCACACTCTGAGCGAGGCAAAGCACAAAAGGAAATCGCAGTTCCAAGATGGCAGTTTAACGAGAGGAGAAAGCGGGCGAAACAGAAAGGAGTCACAAGGAAAGAAGTTCCCTTGACCTTTTTCGACAAGGAACCATTACTTTCACAAGACCTTGAGAACAGAAAGCGTAAGACCTGGAAACCAGGCAAAAGAATCCTGCATTGTGTGTCGAAGGTACCGGGGGCCTCCCGCGCAATTAACCAAGGCGGGAAGAAGCGCCAGCTGCCGTGGTACTGTCCTTGGAATAACAAAGCAGCGTCAGTGAAGTCAATACAGCCGGTGAGTTGGGGAGACAGATACAAGACCGGTCTGTGTTGAAGCCAAGGTTATAAGCAGCAAAATTGTGTGGCGAGCGCTGGAACAAACATTGTTAAAACGTGTGTGATAAGAGACAGCAAATGAAGTTAGACTGCTGATGAGTGATTAAACTTTAAAACAAGCTACACTAACTTTGACAGAGTGGTCTGGCACTGCGTGGGTGCTCAGTCAAAGGTCTCTGTAAGGTACCCAGCTAAGAAGTGGTAAAAGTAGATAAAGTTGGTCCGAGCCCGGCAGAGGGAGATCATTTGAAAGATAACAAATAAATGTTAATCAAAGTAGTCCTGTGACGGTTCAAGTCAAATCGATTTCGGTGAAGTAGAGAACATTTGGAAAGTACATGGATTTGCACCAAGCCCGACAGAGGGAGATCAATTGAAAGCTTTGTGTTAAAGTGGGTCTGAGCCCGGTGGACATGGTAAATCGAAAAAACCAGCCAAGAAGTTGTACATGAAAATCCTGAGAGGAAAGAAACTTTTGAATGTTTGTTTGTCTCATCGGGCCTTGTGAAGTAAGAGACTTTGAATGGCAAAGAGACTTTGACACAGAAGGCCCTGATACTGAGATTTGAACTGCATCCTCGTGCTTGAGAAACCAGAGACTGTGCTATGCTCGGGTGTGCCACCTTGTACCATACTCAAAACGTGGGGAAGGTAGGCCAATGCCTTGTATTTCCTGACACATAGGGGCCAATTCATAGAATTCGGTGCACAAGTGGCGCACGCGGCTGGCGCACAGTGTGCGCGTGCGAATCCCTGCGCCAGCTGCGTGCGCCAAAACCCATTTCCGCGCACAGCGTATTCATGGATTCCAGCCACCAAAACCAGCCGTGGCGCATAGTGGCGCAGCGACCTTGCAGCAGCGCCAGTTACGCCCCCAAGAACGCCTTCCGCGCAGGGAAAAGCCATCAAAATCCCCAATCCAGCGCAAAGGGCTGCGCTAACCCTGTACCAGCACGGCAAGCGGGCTACGTGTATTCCAGGGGTTCACGTGAAGTCACTCACGCGATCGGGCCTGGGGGAGCGGGCTACGTGTATTTCAGGGGTTCGCGTGAACTTTTTCACGCGATCGGGCCTGGGGGAGCGGGCTACGTGTATTTCAGGGGTTCGCGTGAACTTATTCACGCGATCGGGCCTGGGGGAGCGGGCTACGTGTATTTCAGGGGTTCGCATGAACTGATTCACGCGATCGGGCCTGGGGGAGCGTGCTACGTGTATTTCAGGGGTTCGCGTGAAGTTCTACACGCGAATAGCCTGGGCGCGTGTATTTCAGGGGTGCGCGAGAAATTCTACACGCGATTTCAGCAGGGTACGTGTATTTCAGGGGTGCGTGAGAAATTCTACACGCGATTGGCCTGGGTACGTGGATTTCAGGGGTGCGCGAGAAATTCTACACGCGATTGGGCCTGTGCGAGTGGGGCAGTGTATTACGTGGGTGTGCGGGAAGTTGAAGAGGTGAATTGCCAGTGTGGGTCCTCCCAGGTCTCCCCTCTACCCCCTCCACGACCTCTGCAGGCAGCCCACACCACAGGGGACTACCCTGCACCCCTGGTCATGTCCCGCAGGCAGCACATCCACCATGGGCATGCCCCCCAGCCAAGCCACATGTCCCCTTGCACCCCCACCCCCCAGCAGGCCCCCACTCATGTCCCCTTGCACCCCCACCCCCCAGCAGGCCCCCACTCATGTCCCCCTGCACCCCCACCCCCCAGCACTGTGGGGCACCTGCCAGCAGGCCCCCAACCATGTCCCCTTGCACCCCCACCCCCCAGCAGGCCCCCACTCATGTCCCCTTGCACCCCCACCCCCCAGCAGGCCCCCACTCATGTCCCCCTGCACCCCCACCCCCCAGCACTGTGGGGCACCTGCCAGCAGGCCCCCAACCATGTCCCCTTGCACCCCCACCCCCCAGCAGGCCCCCACTCATGTCCCCTTGCACCCCCACCCCCCAGCACTGTGGGGCACCTGCCAGCAGGCCCCCAACCATGTCCCACTCATGTCCCCCTGCACCCCCACCCCCCAGCACTGTGGGGCACCTGCCAGCAGGCCCCCAACCATGTCCCACTCATGTCCCCTTGCACCCCCACCCCCCAGCAGGCCCCCACTCATGTCCCCCTGCACCCCCACCCCCCAGCACTGTGGGGCACCTGCCAGCAGGCCCCCAACCATGTCCCACTCATGTCCCCTTGCACCCCCACCCCCCAGCAGGCCCCCACTCATATCCCCTTGCACCCCCACCCCCCAGCACTGTGGGGCACCTGCCAGCAGGCCCCCACCCATGTCCAACTCATGTCCCCCTGCACCCCCACCCCCCAGCACTGTGGGGCACCTGCCAGCAGGCCCCCAACCATGTCCAACTCATGTCCCCCACCACCCCCACCCCCCAGCATTGCGGGGCACCCTCCACCAGGCCCTCGCCCATGTCCCATCCATGCCCCCCTGCACCTGGGTCCCAACAATCCCCAATCATGTCCGTAATGGCCATCCTCCCCTGCCAAAAGGCCCAACCAACTATCACATCCACCCACATATCAAAGGCAATTACATGTTACACACCCAATGTAAATAATGCAAATGAACACATGTCTGTCACACACAATGGCTGCAAGTGAATGTTAAAACACCCAACATGACATGCATGAAAGCAATGAGATGATACGACACATTGAAGGATGAAAGTAAAAATGTATTGAAAATCAACTAGAATGGAAATGAAATGAGAAAAACCACAAAGAAAAACAACAAAAAGAAGATGAATGTCCATGAAAAAAATCCAAAAAATCAAAAAATCCATAGAAGAACCATTTACAAGACAACCCCGGGTCCATGAGCCCAACCAAATGAAACCTAACTATGTCAACTAACTAAAAACTGAACTATATACAAAAAAGTGGCGCATTGTCCAATCGCAACCAAATAAAAAAAAAAAATTCAAAGGAAACCTACCACTAACTATATAACTATATACAATGGCAGCGGGCAAGTCCTGCGGCTCACTCTGTGATGTTGCCGGCCAGGGCATCATCGAACTCCATGTCGATGTCCCGGAGGCGGGACTCTGTCCTGGCCCCGAGGTCTCGCAGGGTCAACCCCGTGTCCACCTCAAACTCCCTGCGAGCTTCCTCGAGGCACTCAGCCCGCCTCAACGCCCGACGCATGGAGAACTCCGCCCTGACCATGGTGAGCCGCTCCTCTTCCGCCCGCTGCCGCTCCACACCTATCCGCTGGACCAACTGCTCCCACACGGAAGACACTGCCATCCCAGGGTTCTCATGCCCTCCGGCCGATGCCTGCCCCTCTGATCTTGATGGCCCCGAGCCATGATGCCTCCCACGTCGAGCCTGCTGCTGCCTCCGACGCCACTGCCTCTGCCAGCACGACGGCATCCAGGCTGATGGAATCCACCGATGCCGTCGTGCACGTGCCCTGCCAGATGATGCCGGCACATCCTCCATCTGCAGGGGGACAGTTGCTGGTGTGTCCACCCCTGCTGGACCTTCGACTCCCGACTGTGGCAGGGATGGGGTCCCCACCGAGCTGGCTGCGTTGGTCGGGGCAGGTCCACAGGGGGCCCTGGTGGCATCTGGGCCGGAAGACGGCATCGAGCACGACTGGCGCATAGCCCCCACAGAGGAGGAGAGGGTCGCCAGAAGGCCACACACATGTAGGAAACCCCCGACCATGGCGGCTCCCAAATGGTTCACGTACGCACGGTGCTCTTCGTGATGATGTGCATGCTCCTCCCGGGAAGCATGCACCTCATCACGAATGCCAGCCGTGCGCAACGCGACACCAATCAGGACCCTCTCCACACGGCCAGGGGTCCCCTCGTCCGCAGGTAGAGGAGTGTCAGATGACATGGACATCTCCCCTACCTGCGGACGGGCCTGGGATGGGGCATCCCTGCTGGTGCATGGTGGTGCAGTCACAGTGTCAGGGACAGTGACATGCACAGGCACCTCCACGGCGACCTGTGCTGCCTCCTGCCCCTGGCCCTGGACTGCACCACTTGCACCAGCGGGGATGCCTCCTGCCCCTGGCCCTGGACTGCACCACTTGCACCAGCGGGGGTTTCCACAGAGGGGGAGGAGGCCGCTACTGAGCCACACATGGGGCCTCCATGTGTGGCTCAGTAGCGGCCTCCTCCCCCTCTGTGGAAACCACCAACCTGGATGTCTCCACGCCGTCTTCCGCCGGTGCAAGCCCCTGTGGGGGCTCACCCACCCCTTCCGCTGCAGCCGTGGCGGCATCCCCGCCGCTCTGCTCCACAGCGCCTTCTCCGCCCTCTTCTTCACTTGCCACTGTGTAGAGGGAGACATAGAACACAAGCATCAGGGTACTGTACAATGGTCCCCTAGACAGGAAGCAACAGCAGATGAGTGGCACTGTCATACATCACTTCCATCATGTCCCTCCACAACACATGGGTCAGTGCAGGCAAAACACATACAGTAACAGGCATGGCGCATGCCATGGACATTGGCATACATGACCAAGGGACTCATGATTCATACAATGTTGGTTTTAAACTCACATGCATCATGGGTCTTGCCATCACATGCACACACCTCACTGTAGTTCCATCCATCTGGCCTCGTACACCACAGACGCAGTGGATACAAGGATGACTAGGCTGCATCAGTGAATCTGAACATTGTCACAGACATGTGTCATGCATCCATGGCATTTACAAGTCACAGACACGCAGGTCAGACACACACACATGGACACCATACGTGTACATGGGACCAGCACCCATCCCTCACCCCCACCCATGTCCAGGAACAAAGACTGCCATGCTTCCATGTGTCCATTCCGCACAGAGCCCCCCATGTTGCAATAGAACACATCACTGTACTCACATGCCTGACCATGATGTCCCTGCACACACACATACGTACATGGCCTATGTCACACATACAGGCAGGTATCAGACAACCAGCACACTGCAACATGCCCTGTCTCACACAGCAATGCTTGGCCACTTACCGGCCAACTCCAGATGGGTCTGCATCCGAAGGATCTGGGCTTGGAGCGCTGGGTCTACGCGTTCCAGGACCCTCATCTGGATGTCACTCAGGCGTGCCCGGCCCCCCTCCGCGAGTGCTGGGGGGTGGGGGGGTGGGGGACATGAGTTGGACATGGGTGGGGGCCTGCTGGCAGGTGCCCCACAGTGCTGGGGGGTGGGGGTGGTGGGGGACATGAGTTGGACATGGGTGGGGGCCTGCTGGCAGGTGCCCCACAGTGCTGGGGGGTGGGGGGGGTGGGGGACATGAGTTGGGGCCTGCTGGGGGGTGGGGGTGCAGGGGGACATGAGTGGGGGCCTGCTGGGGGGTGGGGGTGCAGGGGGACATGAGTAAGGATTAACAATAGGTTTACCAGTATAGGACCTTTTATTTTGACAAGACACCACAAGGACTGCGTTATTATTATTTGATGGTTGTAGCTTGCTGCCATCTTTACATTTAGGATTAGATAGGTGTGTTTCAAACCCAGTTGAAGTTCAATAAACACCCTTGAAATGTGATCACTTGTGTCTGTCTTACTGTTTGATACCTTGCCTTCCTTACTTGTTGTCCATCTTTGGTTTATCCTACAGCACCTTTTAATCATCAAGAAGCTGCAAGCAAGTTCAATAAGATGAACCACGCATTATAGATCTGTCCATGCCCGCAACCTTCCAGATCTACTTCTGGGAACACATTTAGGTCCTACCCCAGTAAGTAAATTACTTATCCTGCATACATGCAAATGCAATTTCTTTAACAATTGATAGAGGCTCACAAAAATTCCTTCTGTTTTGTTTGCATCCCCCACAGACTGGGGATGCATATCCAACCCCACTAATCTACAATTTAATTCCCACTGCCTCCCATCTCCCCATTGAGGGTTGAGTGCCTTGGGAATGTTTCAAAGGGTACGCTTTTCGGGTCAACCTAGAGGTTTCAAACCTTAGGTCACCACCGCAGTATGAGAGTAAACCATTGACACATATTCTCACATTGCAGGGTCTTGCAATTGGCCCTGACAAAGGTGGAAAAACTGCCTCCACCACCTCCGAAAAGTGGAATACTGGGGACTACATCTAATCAGAGATACAATTGGTCTACCCAGAAATGCTTGTGATTCTACGCTCACGTTGGCAGACCAATAATATGCTCTAAAATGGAAAACAAAATATCCAATACCAACTCAAATGCTCCTAACAAAAATTATTTGATTAGAAAATGTATCTATGCTGAAACCAAAAACTGAATGAGATTGTTAAGAATGATCCAGTTCGGCTGACATTTGTTTCCTTGTGTCGATGAAATTAATGTATGACACTTGGATATAATTTTGAAGCAATTTTATTGAAATGCTTTTAGCTTCGCTCTCGTACTCAAATATCACCATATGGGCTCTTTATTTCTAATTTCTTTTGCCCAATCACAGCCACAACACACTTTGGGTCCGCTACTCTTTTACTTTCTGTTCACAATTTTAAATCATTCTCTAGATTACAAGGCTGTCTTCCCTTGGAAGGATGTTTGTTCACAACTATTTAAATAACTTCTGAGTGACATTTATTATTAAAAAATGTTGTAATTCTTCTTAATGTTTTTCCATACTGCACTGATGAACAGTGGGTGACATTTTTGGAGCCACTATGTAACAAAGAATGCATGATTAAAATAAACATTATTTTCTGGTAAAGGACCCCTATGTTTTGTTAATACATTCCCCTTTTACAGCTGCAATTACAGCCAGGTCACTGCACTACATAAGTTGCATTTAAATGATTTTTTATTTTTTATTTTACATTTTTAAAGCGCTCACACAGCCCGCGGGCATCGAGGCGCTGTTACAGGAAGTTTTTTTTCAGTTGCTTAATAGTTTTTTGTCTTAGTTGCATATTTGTAACGTGCTTAAATACCCAGAGGTTTCTAAGCGTGGATCTGGGGATCGAACCTGTGTTGCTTCATGTCGTCTTGCACGTTGCAGCTGAGCTACTCTCCCGGGACCTGTTCCAACTTTGTTCCAAACCTCCATAAATGTAATAAATTATCATCCTGATGGCAGCTTAATATTTAAACATCAGCCAAAAACTGAATTCGGGGTGTGGTGGCTGGTAATGCACATAACTATGGAAGCCACATCTGATCTGTATCATACACATGTCAACACTGGGAGTCCATGTTAGCTGTGAAAGGGTTGTGTGAAGTCTAATCAGACAGCCTGCCTCTGCTCCGCCAGCAGGGCAAGAGACTGGAATACAATGCCTCTCCTTTGACCATTTGTGAGGTCTAGTAACACCTCTCTCCAACAGGACAGACCTCTGCAGGAGCTCTCCTGGGAAACAGGAATCAAAGGGCACACCCTTAACAAAAGGACTACCCTACATCCAGGGTATTGCTCACCTAAGGTTCTTTGATACTATGGGTCTGAGACGGGGCAAGCTTAGTATATCAAGAGGGCACTCAGCACAGTCAGCAACAGATTCCACATCACGTTTTCTCTGTACCCTTTCTTCCTTCCTCCTGTTCTTCCTTTAGCACAGAGCATTTTGGGTATTGTGCAAGAAGGAAAATACGACTTGTCACAAGGCCAGGGATTCGACCCCTTAAAGCATGTTCACTTTCCTCCAAACCTGTGAGCTTTTTTGCCTATAAAAGAAGGTGTCGTCCACCCCTTCTTTGATTCATTACTGGACTGCAAAAATAATTCATTTTGGACCTCTTCTGGGAGAGTTGACATTTCCTGAGATCTCTGCCAGTGAAGTGAAGATTAGGTGTTCCAAAGCACAGCCAAGCTCTGCTCCCTAACCACTCCCAGGGCACATTGGAGATGGCCTTCTACTTCTGATGGTGCAGTGTGCATGACAAGCGCTGCTCGTGGAATGAGTCTCACTTGTACAGATGGCATCACAGGACTACTCGTTTCCTGCATCAGTGGCTCAGACCTGGCCCACCCCCTCTGACATCATCTGCAGGAGGACACACCGTTCGGCTGTTATCACGTGAGTGATCATGTGATCTGGACCTATTGATATCAGCCTGGCTGGGTATCTTTCCCCATCTTATCTGACTTTCTACTTCTGATGGTGCAGTGTGCATGACAAGTGCTGCACGTGGCAGGAGCCTCACTCGGACAGTCGGCATCCCTGGACTACGCTTGCCCTGCATCAGTGGCTCAGACCTTGCCCCAACCCCTCTGACATCAGCTGCCAAAGGACTCACTGGTAGACTGTTATCACGTGAATGATCACATGGTATATACCATATTTAAGTGCCGCAATCAGGGTATTTGTGCCAGGGGGTTTTCTTAAGGGAGTTTTTTAAAGAGTTCTTACCATTCTTCTGCCTGTTTTGAGCCTGTTTGGGATCATAAACTGAATAGGCCATTTAGTACGTGATATATTTCTATCAAGCCTTGTTCTAAGCAATCATTCTCACTTATTAACAACATAGGGCAACCCGATCAACATGTAATGGATCAGTTCATCCTTTCATAGAGTTCTGGGATGCTGTCAGTCAATAGGGATTATGAGAAAAATAACATGGCCAAATGTGTTCTGTTAAACATTAGGTCAGCACTTAAGCATGCAAAAGAAATTCATGATTTGAGAATCGATGAAAATGACAAGTGCAAACCATTCCTGAAACATGGCTGGCACAAGACTGCCCCACTATTCTGAATGAGATACAGCCTGAAGGCTTTTCCATTCATTATAAAACTCCTTTAGATAAACAGGGTGGGAGAGTTGCTATTCTTCTGCTATTCTACATTCAGAACGTTTTAAAGGGACAGTAGCGCAGACAAAAGTATTCCCTTGTTTTGAACATCTAGCTATGAAACTGTCAGCAGGAGTGGATTTGTCTGTGCTTATCACTGTTGTGTACCATCCACCCAAATATGGACACGCGCATCGAAGCAATTCCCGTAGAAGTCCCGCTTGGCCAGAGGTCCTGCTTCATTGAAGACTTACAGCGTTTTGGATATTTACTTTCATTGTACCACATTGTCCAGAAGGTGATTCAAACACTATCTGTGTCAAGGACTTAAGGACCCTCAACCTTATATACGGCCTTAATATATATTGTTTTTGTTTTGTTTAGGCTTTCTGCACGTAATGCGTGCCCCACCTATTTAAACAGGTGCCCGCGCGCATCGCGCGCGCGCATTGAAGCAAGTCCCATAGAAGTCCCGCTTGGCCCGAGGTCCTGCTTCATTGAAGACTTGCAGCGTTTTGGATATTTACTTTCATTGTACCACATTGGCCAGAAGGCTTTCTGCATGTAATACGTGCCCCGCCTATTTAAACAGATGCCCGCGCGCTTCACGTGCGTGCATCGAAGCAAGTCCCGTAGAAGTCCCGCTTGGCCCGAGATCCTGCTTCATTGAAGACTTGCAGCTTTTTGGATATTTACTTTCATTGTACCACATTGCCCAGAAGGTGATTCAAACACTATCTGTGTCAAGGACTTAAGGATTTAAGGACCCTCAACCTTATATATGGCCTTAATATATATTGTTTTTGTTTTGTTTAGGCTTTCTGCACGTAATAGGTGCCCCGCCTATTTAAACAGACGCCCGTGCGCATCGCATGCCTGCATCGAAGCAAGTCCCGTAGAAGTCCCGCTTGGCAGCTTAGACGCAGCGACACGGTGACTGGTGGGGCTTGCCTCTATTCTCTTGAAGAGAAGGGGTCGGTTAGTAACTAATTACCGCTTTTCCTGGCAGTTTCAGGTTGTGTACATCTGAATTTACTCTTTTCATCTCGCATTTATCAATTGTTGGTGCACTGCTATTTTGTGAATTCTTTTGTTTATTGTGCGGATACCTTTTCATGAGTATAAGAACTATATTCACACGATTCAGTATTTAAGAACAAAGACTTCGGTTCTGTATTTGTGTAGAGGTTCGGGGCTTTGGTTTAGCAGGTCAAAATGTCACGAGTTGTTTACACCCTAAAATCCGGTATGCCTATCACGCCGAATCAAGTTTCTGTTGCAAACAATCTGTGCGGGACTCCTTTCAGTGGTTCACTGATAAAATCTTGTGACAAAATTAAACGTGCCACACGAACCTCAAAGAAAAGCATCACCCTTACCCCAGTGACCCAATCTCCACTACACAATTGAGATATTCGCAATTTTTACAAAAAAAAAGTCAAACGCCGGTTGCTGGTCAAGTCGCTCTGCAAACAGAGCTTGCTGATCCGCAACTTGATCCTTCCTTGTCCCATATAATGCCATCTGGGAGCTCAATTGCAAATAACATCGACCATAAAGCGATAAATCCCAGCGCCATCATATCTGATCAAACTATTTTGATCATTCCACAGTCTCCTCTGAAACTTATACAGCGTAAGAGAACCTTCTCTATAGTTCAAGAGGAAACCTTGACAGGTGCTGAAGTAGTGCCTAATTCAGAGTGTGTTGTGGAAGTCGCGGATGAAAGTGTGAGTGACTCTCCTATGGGTGCCACAGCGGAGTGTGTTGTGGAAGTTGCTGATGAAAGTGTAAGTGGCTCTCCTATGGGTACCATATCACTGCATGCAAGTATTGGAGATCTTGAAAGTTCCAGGCGCTCTAATGTTACTGATTATCATCTTCCGTGTTCTATGGACTCAACTAGACAGGCAGTGGATGAGTCCTATATACAGCCCACACCTCAGCATTGCCTGTCAACTGGTAAAACTGGTGATGCAATTGGCAACCTAGCGCTCATAGAAATCACCTTATGGGCAGTTAATACAACTATAGCGAGCCTCTACAAGCTCTTTGAAGCCATGGACAGCAAGATCTCTATCCAATCTGCAAAAAGAGACCAAATTGGTGAATGGATGAAATGCATATCGCATGACCCCTCGAAAGCAGACATGATTATGAATATGATGCAGAGACTCACAGTTCTAGGGACTAATTATACATCTATTAACTAACTACCTCTTGAGCCCTTGATGTCAGTTTTGCCCATGTTCCCAAGGATCATTCGACCTGTAGAGTGCGTGGAAGAAACAGATGACAAGAAGAATGACTCATGGGTTAGTGTTGATTCACCTGTGAGAATGGTGCATAATAATCCTTTTCAAGTTCATCATTGTGAAGAGGTCTCTCAGCCGATTCATAAAAAAGGCTGAAAAACAGTGGTATTGAAAAAAACAAAAGCATCAATACATAAATTGTTATCTGTGGGGAAGGCTATCAAAACTAGTAAAAAAGACTCGCAAGAGCAAATAATCCCCCCGGCTGAAATAACCCAAGTAGGCAGTGTTATACACGTGTCTAAGCAGTTGGAAAGAGGGATTACTCCTTATGTGGTGGCCAATACGCCAGCTGTGGCCAAGGAGCCAATGTTGATGGCCCCTCCAATTTGTCCTGTAAAAAGACATGAGCTCCTGCTCTTGCTCCTTCACTGTGGTATGAACCCCTACATGAGCTTGTAGAATTGCTTGAAAACAAATTGTCTGAGTCTCATCCACCGCAAAATTCTATCTCTGCTGATGCTAATCCAATTATCCCGGCTCGGGCGGTTACATTGGGCTTAGATAATCACCCTGCCTCTGTACCTGTTCACGATTTGGGCTTTGAGGAACGCATGGCAACATTTTAAATCTGCGGTGGATGCTTATCTACTACGAAGAATAACTGAGGCGTTGCCGGGGGCTATTCCATTGAATGATAATTCACAGCCTTTGCAGAAAGATGGCGCACAATTGCCTTCTGCAGGTTATGTAAGTAACAAAGCCTCGACTTCTTGTTCAACAAAATGCCCAGTACCTGACAATAACAATAGCATCTGTGGTCCAACCGTCAAAGATGCTCCATTGATGAGAGCCGATGTTAATTTAAACCTCAAAGCTAGCTCTAACAGACAGAGAAATACCAACAAGAACAGGTTTGACTCCTTCCACACACTGATTCTGAAGTGCCGTGATGGTCCGTTTGAGAAATATGATCTTTGTCGCTCGAGTGTCCTAAACATTTTTGGAGACATTCAGGCGTTAGAAGATCTTTCCTCGAGTGATTTTGACCAAATTGAATTTTTATGTGATAGAAATATTTCAATAGTACGACTGTGGATTAAATATGGGTTGGTTTGTAACATCCTATGGAAGGCAAAAATGGAACTCTTTAACATGGGCGTCTTGCTGGCCTTAGATCCAGCTCGTCAAAATCACAATCTGGCTGACAAAAGTTTGGCTAAATCTGCACCACTGCCTGAGCGAGATTGCTCATGCCCATTTTGCACTAGAGAGAACAGCTTGCAACAGGTTTTGCCTTCTAAAATCCAATCGTAACCACTAATTAGCGAGAAAAGAGAGGAAATCTCGCTGGCAAGTTGGAATACGAGAGGCTTTCTGCATCTGAAGTGGGCACTAAATGATCAGTTGAACTGTTTTGATATTGTGGCGTTACAGGAAACCTGGATGTTACAAAACCCTGTATGGGATGATCATGATCTCATTTTGCTACCAGCTGTAACAGCAGGCAAAGGCAGACCTACTTCACGCTTGCTGTTAGCGATGAAATCTAGCAGGGGATTTCAAATTTCTGCCTAGATGTCACCAAACAATTTTATGCAACTAGTTAAAATTACTTATCCATCGCAAACTTATGCTTTAATTAACCTATACCGTAACCCTGCTGGGATCACATATGATGCCTTTTATCGTGCTTTGTCTACCATTTTTGAAACAATTGCAAAGAATGATAACATTTCTGGTATCTTGGTGGTGGGTGACTTAAACCTCACGTGTATTCAGACAGACAACAACAAAGCTAGTAGAGAAAGTCTGAGATGGATTAGGTTTGCGAATGAACTAAATCTTAGAATGGCCAATGGAGCCATTCAGGGTGATATCCAACCAAATCATATGTGGGAGCGAGGTGATTCCATGTCCACGATTGATTATATTTTTTTGGAGTAACAACATTTTTGTGAATACTAGCAAATGTGTAATTGTTACACAATCCAAAAGTGATCATCATTTGTTATCAGTGTATTGGACTATCTCAGACCAGAGAATCGTCAAATTACAGAAGTGGTCCAAACAATGGTTAGTGGTCAATAATGCAAAAAATCGGTTTAGATGGTCAAATGATAAGTTAATATCACTGAATGTTTCCATCTTGAATGGTCAAAGGTTGAATGGTTTTGAATCATATGTTGATGTGCTAGATACATTTAGGAACATCTTACCGTGCACTAACAGACTCTCCAACACTCATATTCATGGCTTTGATCTCGTTCTACAACAGAGGAAAACTGTCCATAAAAGAGAGCTGCGAAAATTACGTAAATTGCCTTTGATAGATAGGGATAAGGCAATAAAAGCGGCTAAATGCTCCTATTGTAATTGGGCTCGTTCTAGGAAACCCCATCTCTTTCAAACTGATGGTGAACATTTCATGTCAGCCTATCATAAGAAAAACTCAGCACAGGTTTGGGAACTGCTAAACAAATGCAACTCTGCCTCTCAAGTTGATCATCAAATTAATGGGGTCACTGAAGCACAATGGCTCACGCATTTTACCAAACTCTATGCTGATGAGAACATGGGTGATTTCAATTACATAAATAGATCTTCTTCTTCTTGTTATTTAGCTTGTTCAGAAGACATTGTGAAAGAATTAATCACCAAATCCTCTTCATTACGAGCAGCAGGTCCGGATGGGCTTAAGAATTACATGTTTAAGCAAAATCCGCAACACTGGGCGGCCATTCTTAACAACACCTTCCAACACATTCTGTCAACAAGGATGCTACCTAAGTCCTGGCGCACCTCGTTAATTGTGCCCATATACAAAAAAGGAGATCGTAAGGACCCTAAATGTTATCGCCCTATTGCTTTGCTGGATGCCCCTGGGAAAAGATTTTCACGCTTGGTTCTAATGGAGTTTAATTCATGGACCGCTAAGGTGCATCAGCGTGATCCAAAACAAACGGGTTTTGTAGCTGGTTTGGGGACCACCGTTAATTTGATTACTTTGAATGCCATCAAACTGCAAGCCCAAGCAACCAAGCAACCGATTTATTTCACTTTCAGGGACCTGCATTCCGCTTTTGATTCAGTGTCTATAACTAAACTCATGAACAAACCTATCAAAGCGGAATGTCCACCTACATTGAGCGACATTATTTTTGCTCTCCATTCACATACTGCTGTGCACATAAGTCTGAACTCTGAGGGTTTGCTATCAGCTGCAGTAGCAACAGAGCGAGGGTTAAAGCAGGGATGTATTCTTCCATCAGCACTTTTCAATTTTTTCATCAATGATGTTAAATGGATTTTCGATAAGGTAATCGCTAATGCCCCAAGAATGAATGGTGTTGAAGTAAAAGCTCTCTGGTACACAGACAACCTTGTACTAGTCTCTAAAACACCTATTGGTTCACAAAACTTGCTGACTGCACTCTGCACTTACTTCAGCATTAATGAGTTGGTTGTTAATAGTAAAAAAAAAACAAATGGTCTTGTATGCACCTAAAGGTTCTCATGGAAATAAATTGCAGTGGAAAATTAAGAATACAATCATTGAGGTGGTCCCAAATTATGCATACTTGGGCCTCATCTTTGATGGCCTTCCCTCAAGCCACTCTCAACTGTGTAAAATTGAACAGAAATTAACCTCGGCCATATGCCAGGCAAGATGAATCTTGTTCAAATACGGTACATTTTCTATTAAGTGAGCCATAATGTTTTGGACTCAAAATGTGGTAGCTACTCTACTGTATGGTCTAGAAACCCAAAAAGTAATTCAACCAGTCTTTTTGAATCAACTGGAAGCAAAATTTTGGCGGGCAACCCTTCATCTTCCACAGTGCATCCCAGGTGCTTGGAAGCGCTGTGAATTAGGGCTAACTTCATTAACAGCTATGTACAACTGGCATTTGTGTAGCTTATTTCGGAAATGTTTGCTTTCTGCTCTGAATGACTCCACGTTAGCAATTGTATCAAGCTATTTGTTGTCATCACCTTATGAGTTTCCGAAACAGTGGTCCAAAAATATCATGTCAGTAATGACAAATGCTGACATCTCAATCGATACTCTTGTGTGCAATCCAGACCTTGCAAAGAAAAAACTGCATATGATGGACTGGATAGACACAAGAGCTGCATGTCTAAAATATAAAGAGTTTAATATTCATGTGTTTGGCCCAAAGAGATATAGCGAGATTGAACCCTATCTTTGCAAAGCACCTACTCCTTCTGTGAGAAATGCAATACTACGCTACCGTTTCAATTTATGGCCCACATGCGATGTGCAAGCTCGAAGAAATCTGATTCATACTGAAGACAACTGGTGTCGCTATTGCAATAATCATTCCATTAAGGAAACTCTGGAACTTGTGATTGTAGATTGTCCAGAGTTTATGGACTTGAGACAAATACATTTCATCAAGCACATGGCATACTTTGCACAAATGAAGCCAGACAATAGATGGGTTGCAATAGTAGCTACTAATATTATGAGTATCAGAATAGCTACAGTTAATTTTTTGAATGCTTTAAAAATGGAATAAATGTTTTAAAATTGTGTTAGAAAAATTATGAATTTCGACAGAAATAACATATATAGTTGTTACAGCAAGACTGTACTTTGAGTGATATTTCAAGAGAAATGTTATGTGAAATATTGCTGTTCTTCAGCCGAAAGACTATTACCTTAGGCTTATTTTATTGTATTCTCTTTTTTGATATTCCCTTGGGTGTTGTTTTAAAAGTGTTCTCCTTTTTCTGTTTTATTGAGTTCTAATGCTTAGCTGTAACAATTGTTTGTGTGTGCTTGCTTCTGTCTTTGTTCATAATTGATTGTTATGTGTTCATTCTGTTGCTTATCTTGTTTAATATGATTGCTGAATTTATCTTTTGTAATAATTGAAAAAGTTGATTAATTTCAGCTAAATTCAATAAAAAAAAAATAAAACAAGTATGGACACCTTTTTTAACTCGTTTTAATATTAGTTTGACTAATGAAGCTGTAACACCAATTGTTTAATCAGAACATCCCCTTAACTCCTTCTCTTGTGATATAGGGAGGAAAACGTTACTTCAACCCAATAAAGTTGGAGCAAATAGGCCCAAATGTGCAGTTCATAAATTACATCTTATACAGCCTCAGCAGTTGCAGGATATATAGTGTTCTTATCATGCAGGGATTATTGATATCCAAACCTAGAAATTATCTATTAAAAATGAATAATCAGGACTTTTCTAGATGTATAACTCTTACACTTTAACATCTTGCCCTGCTATGAGTATGTGGGGGCTTGGCCATCAGTCCCGTATGAGGAAAGATTGTGTCGACTATGTAAACAAAATGTAGAAACCACAAGGCACCTTCTAACTGAATGTAATCTTCTGCAAGAATGCTCCTATAAAACATATAATGAGCTGGTATGTGATATTGGGATGATAATTACTGACCAGTTTTGGTCCACAAACTATATGGCTGAAACATTGCTCTATGTGGGAGCAGTCTAATTTGTTTGGAAACAATTTACCTTGAATCTGAAAGAATTAGGTGTAGACTGATTTTAGTACTTAGCCTTATTTGTAAAATGTTGTAGACACTGTTTTAACTATAGATTATTTTTAATTAAGGTATGTGAGAGGTGTAATAATATTAGTAGTTGTGTGGTTTGATAGATGTTATGAAAGGAAGTATATTGTGGATGTATGAATGTAAGGAGAAATAAATGTTGATAGGTTTGTAAGATGTATGGAAGTAATGTATATAAAAGTTTCTTTATTGAAATAATATGCACTGACATGTGATGTAATGATATGTGATGAACTAATGTCTATAGTCTGTATTTTAAATTGCTTTACTTAACTTTTTCATGAAGTGTTTAAGGTTTTAATTAACCAATTGCACTATAAACTAATACAAATATATATATATATATATATATATATATATATATATATATATATATATATATATATATATATATATTGCTCTTAACCAGGACTTGACCCTCCTCAAACTCCAGAAGTATTAGTTACTTTACTTTACTTTGCATTTGTACTGCGCACGGGTAACCAAAGGCTTAAGGGCGCCCACATGACAAAAGCAACACCACATAGACAAGAATGGGAGAGTATATTTGTACTCAGAATAGAAATAGAAGGGAAAGGCAGCTAGTCAGGGACCTAAGAGAATAATAGCGTCTTTAGTTTATTTTTAAAGATGTCCATGGACTTGACCTCTCTGATGTCTAATGGGAGCGAGTTCCATGCTATAGGGGCGGCTATACTAAATTCTCCCTTAAGGGCTTTACTAGTTTTGCATCGGAGTGTTCTCAGTTGATTAGTATTATTTGATCTAAGATACTTCAGATTCTGTTTCTCCACAAGGCACACCATTAGGTAGGATGGCATGCAACCCATGCGACATTTGTGGGTGATCAATAGAATTATAAATTGGACTCTTGCCTTCAATAGCAGCCAATATAGACTACACCTGGCATCCGACATGTGGTCTCTCCATTTAAGGCCTTTCACCACCCTGACTGCACTATTCTGAATAACCTGCAAATGTTATTCTCTGATTGTGAGATGCCAATAATAAGACTACAGCAGTAGTCTATTTTTGAACCGATTATGGCTCTAGCTATCGTCTCAGCATTATTTTGCCAAAATGAACGACAGAAGGTGGACAAGTAGTTTTAAGTACCGGTAGTAGGTTGATGAGGATACCAGATTGCTCACTTATGGTTTCATATTTAAATTCTGGTCTAGGGTTATAACTAAGGTTTTAACTTTCTTTTGCACCTCTAGCTTGCAATTTACGATGGCAAAGCTGTTGAACAGTGGACCTAATTTAGCCAGCTTATTTTCTGTTCCCACCACCATGAGTTCAGTGTTATCATTATTGAGAGCTAGCCCGTTCTGTACCATCTAGGTTTGGATGATATCATAGACCTTGTTGATGTTACTTTCCGCTGTACTATGTGACCCGGTTAGTGGGATGACACAATGTGTGTCAACTGCATAGCTAGCAAATGTAATGCCATTGTGCACTAGAAGGTCGAAGAAGGGAACCATAAAGATGTTATAAAGAGACGGGGAGACGCATGCACCCTGAGGCACCCCCGCTTCCTAAACTGCCTTTCACTCAGGAAAGACGCAATCCATTGTGCAGCCTGACCTGAGAATGAGGCAACATCCTTTAACCTGGTGATCAAGATGGAGTGATCAACCAGGTCAAAGGCTGCAGAGAGATCCAGAATCCTGAGAAGAGAGGCTTGCCCAATATCCATGGATTCCAATAGCTTAGATTTCAAATTGAGAAGAACCGTCTTGGTCCCATGGTTTTGTTTAAAGCCTGGTTGAAACTTATTCAGGATCTGATAGCTAAGATGTGACGAGATTTGATTATAGCCACCCTAATCATAATCTTTAAGATAAAAGGTGTATTTGTAATCTGCTTATAGTTTGTCGGCGTAACCGGGCAAAGATCAGGCTTCTTTAGAAGGGGGGATGCATGATGACCTTAGACAGCTCAGCTTCCGTGATAGGTGAGAAATTAAATACCTGCTAAGTGCCAGACTTGCCTAGAGTATTGAAGTGGTCTATCTATGGTTGCTTATTTAAGATGAGATTTTTAGCCTCAATACCTTTTTTAATTTTCTCTAATTTGCCCAACATGGCATTCTGGATTGAAGCACACCATGCCTCAACTTTCAGCAATGGGTCCATACTCGGTCCATGAGGAACTTCCTGTTCTCTTAGAATTTTGAAAAGTTCCTTGCTATCTGAATTCGAATTTACAATTCTATCATTAAACATTCCTTTTCTGGCTAGCAGAATTGCGGTTTTGTAAATCCTAACTGCTTTTTTATACAATTCTCTGCTTGGGATGTCCTGACTCTTTCTCCAAGCACAAAAATGTTTTATTTGTATTGCTTTAAGCTCTTGAAAATCTGCATTAGAACATTTATTCTGCTTTACATCTCTGAAAATACATCAAATGAGTTGAGAAAGGAACTAGTCATCTCTGTCAGGGTGGTGACCCAAGGTTTTAGTATCTCTGCAGTTAGTTTACTGTAATTTCTTACTAACTTCGGGACCTTACCATAGCTGATTTTTCTTACAAAACATTCAGTTTTCATCTGGAAATAGATACATGAATGATCCGACCAGGGGCGTGGCAAGACTTTGAGATCTGAGATGTTCACATTATGGGAAGCAACCCAATCCAAAGTGTGTCCCTGTACATGAGTGGGGACTGTAACTGATTGACAAAATCCAAGGGTGCCCAGCGTAATCTTCAATGCGCCCGCTGTGGCGTACAAATCACTACCGAGTCAGAGGTTAAAATCACCCAGAATTAATAGTTTTGTGATAGGTTTAAGCAATGATTATAATCGATTTCTCAGCTGGACAGGAAAGTCGGGCGCTGCTACAGGTGCTCTGTATATCAATAATAGGTTGCAGGTCTTTTCAGCACTAATGCCAATTTTCACCACTATTAATTCAGAGCCTGGTATGTCTTCAACCTTGGCCTCCCAGATCTTTAAGTCTGATTTAAAGACCAATGTGACTCAACGCCCCCTGCGCACCCTTCTGTCCTGTCACAATATACTATAACCAGCAGGGATAGCCAACCCTAAAGAGGGGCCAGTTGCCTCATGGCTCCACGTTTCTGTGAATGCGCAGATGTCTATATTACATTCCTGAATGTGTGTAGCTACTTCTCAAGCATGCTTGATGAGCGACCTAGTATTTAGCAACATTACTTTTAGGGTACTTGAGAATTGATTAACTTTCCCCCCAATGTTGTTCCTAGGGGGGACTAGACTGGACCCTGCCCCACCCCCCGGAGCAAGGTTTATGGTTCTGTCATTGTTACACGGAATTGATTGCTGTGTAAAATATGGCTAAGCACTCCTATGGAGGAATGCCTCTCCAGTGACTCCCGGCTCTCGTCTTCCCGAGCTACCAACACGCACTCATTATGGGCCTTAGAAGCTACCTCACAAGAGGAATCAGAGTTAGGAGGCACGTGTGGTGATGGGGTACAAGCGTTGTTGGAGATGGCGCTGAACACAAGAGATCCAGAAGGGAGTATGTCAGCTCTTCGAGGGTTCAGTGTGCTAGTCCTACCACGCAGTGCAGATAGGGGGCTATTCATTTCCAACCTGGCTGTAGCGGCATTGATGGCTTCCAGGACCTCTGAGATACCCATATATTTACTATCAAATTCAGGGAACAGGAGGTAAAATAACGTACCTCCTTCACTGCCATCACGGACCGCCACAGACCGCCTGGAGTTCTCACATGGGGCTCTCGTACCTGGTATGCAAATAAAAACGGTGCGATAACTACCAAAGCTTCTGGGACCTGTAGTTCACAAGCCTCTGTTGGACTGCAAGCAGGTTAGCTTCTAAGTAAACACTAAGTAAACACTGATAAAAAGCACAGGTAGAGTAAAAAGCACACTTGGGAGCGAAATATGGTATCCTAACAAGTCACAATTAGCAGCAGATTACTAAAACAGAATTTAATCAAATAAAAATGCTAAAATGCGATAATGCACCAATAATCACTTCACAATTTTAAATGGACTAAAATAGAGGCTACAAAGTTAGTCAATTTTATGATTAAGTTGTAACCGGTCTTGACATTTTAGCTCCTTTAAAGGAAAACATTTTTAAACTGAAATCCCATACTAATAAATATAGGTTCACTTTGGACCTAAAGATTTTAAAAAGGCGAAGATGCCAATTAGAGAGACAATGGCATCAGACTCTCTCTGACTCAGACAAACAAGTATACAGACACCACATTTTCAGCTATAAAAGGGCTGTACAATTAGCTAAGAAAAGTTATTATTTACAGCGAATTGTGGGGGCAATTTATAGCCGTGCTGAACAGTTTAAAATCTACAAAGAATTGTCCACCTTAGTAGAATCCAGGGACAACATTATCCACTCTCAAAATATGTGTGAAGACCTGGCATCCTTCTTCCAAAAATGTGTAAAACTACAGTTGAGGACTCTAGAACCCATGCATCCGACCTCGCCTCCCACCCACCCCCGAAGAACATTGCTACTTAAACATTTTGACCTGGTCTCTAGCTCAGATGTAATGAGGAGGGTGCAGGGTTTGTAAGCCACTCTCTGGGCCCCCTGCTGGCAAATTCCATGAAAGAACATATTGGCCTGTTAGCAGAAGATGTGGCAAACATTATCAATGCCTCTTTTCAAAGAGGTATTTTTCCATCTCAAGTGAAAGAGGCTCAAGTCTTACTATTGTTGAAAAAGGCTCATTTGGATCCGGATGGTCCAATCCATTTTAGACCTATATCTAATCTTCCATTCTTGAGCTAAATTATGGAGAAAAAAGCCACTTTACAACTGCAAAATATTTGGGAAAAGGTTTCTTTTTGACCAGTTCACAATCAGGTTTCCGTCCAATGCATACAGTTCTACGCATACAGGAGAAACTGTTGGAACTTAAAACTAATGGAAATTCAGCAACTCTAATTGTATTAGACTTGTTTGCTGCATTCGACACAGAAGATTATGATATTTTAAGCACTTAAATACAGTGATGAATGTCGCTGACTCGTCTTTGCTATGGCTGGACTCTATTCGGAGGGATTGGAAACAGGGGTACAATTGGGTCATTTTCTCTCCTCTTGTAATTCTCCTTCCTGCGGACTTTCATGGAGGGTCCAGTAGGGGCAGGGAGGAGACAGATAGTCTAGGAGCAATACAGCGCTGCATGGAGGACAACTGTCTACAGTTGAATGGATATAAGACATAAGTCCTGCTACTAGGCAGTGCAATGGAATCATCCACTCCATTTCCCAGGCCTACTCATTTTGGGAGTCCACCACCACCAGTGGAAGTGGTTTGAAATCATGGTATTTTGTTCGATAGTCAATTAACTTTTACCCCAAATGTGGACGCTGTATTAAAAGGGGCTCAATTTTCTCTATGCAACATTAATCGTTGCAGGCATCTTTTGGATAAAGTTCATCTAAAAGTCTTTGTCCAGCTTGTCAATCAATTTTGGTATTTCGAAAAAACAAACTGCTGAATTACAAACAGCGCAAAATAGAATGAAATAATTTGAGAATATTTCGCAGGCTTTTCAAGAGCTTGGCTGGTAACAAATTGATGATTTGATCTAGGAATGGGCTCTCACTCTAATTTGGAAAATAGTGAATGGGGCTGCGCCTGAATATCTATCGCATATGTTTCAACCATATCGACCAACACATTCATCTAGATCCAGTTCCAAGAATTTGTTGGTGGTGTATCTCTGGGTGTCAACAGGTTGTCAATCATGGGCTGTCATGTGTGGAACAACCTAACCATTGAAATCAGGAGCATTAGAACACAAAATGGTTTTAAATCTCATTTGAAACAACTTCTTGGGTCCTTTTATGTGCCATAAAAATGGGGTGGGTGGGCATGACCAACGGCACCCGAGAATGGCTGCCTGAGAAGGTCACTCCACGCACCAAGGGGAGAGAGAGTGGTGAGACGATGGCCTGACCCTCTGTTGGGCACAGTATGCGGAAGAACATAATTAAAAAGGGTCAGCACCGGCTGAGCCAATCACGTATCCCGGGAGGGCGTAGTGCGGTGGACCCAACCTGCGCCTCCCAACCTGCGTGGCGTTTGCAGCGTAGTCCACAAGCAGGGTCTGTGACCAGCTGCATGGCTCCCAAGGCTGAGGGAACAGTGAACAAAAGCAGCCCAGGCAGAGGAGAGTGAGTGCCTACCGCAAATGTAGGCCTTGAAGGAGAAGCACCGGAGAGGAACTGCAGGACGGTGCGCAATCAGGTATGTGCTGAGGTGGCCTGGCAGGGGGAGACCAGCAGTGTGAAGCAACCTGCAGGGCCAACACACTCAATAGGTAACACCAGGATCCCAGCATGAAGCCACGGTCCATACTGCAGTGAGGACCCAGAAGAGCAGCAGAGGAGCCTGCAGGCCTGTGGGTGGTGACATAGAACTGGATGACAGGACACAGAGCACCGGCAGGAGCAGGGTCAGAGGCACTGCAAGTCAGAAGCACTGCTTAAGGGTACGCTCCAGAGAAGAGGACACAGTGCAGTGGCCCTTGCCAGATTATACATAGTGAGTGGAGTAGCTGAAGCTGGTCAGTGCAGTGTACGAGGCCCAGGGGCAGGATAGGATCATATGGAGTGCGCTGGGAAGGTGCAGTACATCCACCAGGAGCAAGTGTGGTAAGGCCAGGAAGAGTGGAAGAGTGGTGTGGTCTACGTGGTGGAGATGAGTGGAGCAAGTAAAAGCACCCACTAAGCTGCTCACGGCTGGACGAGAAGGGAAGGCAGAGTGGCAGGGGAGAAAGAACTGTGAACCGGGGGAAGGTGCTGAACTGCCAATGGACCAACAACGAGGTGAAATTAGCAGGCAGAGGCAGCAGCAGAGGTGAGGGAACAAGTCGTGTGAACACAGGCATGAGGGGGGCACCGACAGCGCAGTGCAGGATCAACATTGGAGGACGGGGCAGGGGCAGGAAGCAAGACACTGCACAAAGCTTGTGAGTACAGCCCCTGCCGGAAAGCCAAGAGGAGCAGAAGACCGGAGTGGGAAAGTGTGGCATGGCGACCCAGCAACAAAAGCTAAACCTGGAGAGGGAGACAAGCAGATGTCTCTGTGCAAATTAGCACGCCGACCACGGACATTTAGCACCTACTGGCAGCCCTCCCAAAAACAAGCAGGGGAGAGTGGACATCAGCGAATGCCCATGGACCCCCGACCCGGGAAAACCAAACAGGGACTTTGGAAGCAGCCACACACAGAGGAGAACAGGGACTATCAAAAGCTGACTTTGTAGAATGCCTGAAGACCCTGAAGGAAGAGCTGACACATACAGTCCACATGGAAATGAAAAGCGGTACAGAGGAGCTCAAGAAATCCATTGCTGACCTGGTCAAGGACACAAAACAATTAAATACGAGGGGCAAGTACACAGAGACAG
The DNA here is from genome assembly GCF_040938575.1 of Ambystoma mexicanum. Lineage (NCBI taxonomy): Eukaryota > Metazoa > Chordata > Amphibia > Caudata > Ambystomatidae > Ambystoma > Ambystoma mexicanum. The sequence continues at coordinate 825,222,996 of NC_090930.1, read as the reverse complement.
CAATTCAGTCACTGAAGGAGGATTACTGCACCTCCAAGAAGAACTGGCAGGTGCCAAATAAGATATGTCACTCATGGTGTCTACCATAGAAGACCTTGAAAATAGGCATCGCCGTGAGAATCTTCGCGTAAGAGGGGCGGCACAAGGAGTGGAAGGCACAGACTTGTGGGGTTGGTCTCAGCAAGTCTTCAAGGCACTTTCCCACAACGTGTCCAAAGATGGAATAGTATTGGACCGAGTTTACATAGTGAGCCCCCTCAGGAGGACCTTGAGAGTGCAGCTGAGGAACATTAGCATGAAGTTTCACTCATATGGTACATAGGAAGACATACTATGGGCACCTAGGAAAGTTGGTGCGATCTCCTTCCAGGGGCAATCCCTGCTGGTCTTCCAGGATATTGCAGCACCCACTCTTCAGAAACGTCAGTTGTTCCGACAGATCACACAGCGGTTGCAAAAGGATAGAGTGCGCTATAGATGGACCTTGCCCTTTGGCTTGCTCTTCACATGAAATGGCCATGAAACCAGATGCACCACCACGGAGGAAGTGGCGCAGATTCTGGGCCTTCAGATTCAGGCCGATCTAGGAGAGCAGAGTAGCAGAGCCGGGTCGAAAGTACCCCTGTACAGTAGACCAAGAGCTCCAGTAAGGCCAGAGGCAAAAACAGATGGCACACATCAGGAGCCAGGAGAAGGGGCCTCATCTATGTGAGCGAAGTTCAAAGGAGCAGGGCAGCTCCCAGAAGTGCACGGAAAATTGAGGTATCGCACATCGGCCTATGTGTATGGTGGTGGGATTATTGATCATTTATTTGTATAGCGCCTATACACAATGTGTTTCAAAGCGCTTCAAGACAGGGGAGGGAGCAAGGGAAAAAACAATAACATTCTTACAAGGCCTTGAGACATTTAAGAAAGGGAAATAAACTATCGTACTAGGCCTAATGGCATTTCTAATAGTGCCGGGGGATGACGGTAGGTAAGGGAAAGGGAAGGGAGGGAGGAAGGAGAGGAACAGACAAGCAACTATTGTACTAGGCCTGACGACATTTCTAATAGTGCAAGGGGAATGATGGTAGGTAAGGGAAGGGAGGGAGGGGGGAAGGAGAGGAACAGACAAGCGACTATTGTACTAGGCTTGATGACATTTCTAATAGTGCAAAGGGAATGACAGTAGGTAAGGGGAGGGAGGCAGAGAGGGAGGTAGGAACGAGAGGGACAAGCAGGCGACTATTGTAATAGGCCTGACGACATTTCTAATAGTGCGATGCGAAGATATGCCTCAAAGTATTGCCCAGATGTTTGGGCGAGAGGGAAAGTTGGGGGAATGGGGAAGGGTAGGGAAGCGGTTCGCATCCTCAGAGTTCACTCTCACAGGGAGGGAGAAGTCGGGCTGGATCAGATGTAGCAATCCAGCATTGCGCTCAAGACACCAGACAATGGTGTTCAGGGCACTGGCCTATATTATGGGGGTTCTAAATACCCCACAGAAGAGGGGGAGTTTGTTAGCTGAGCTGAAGCGGTTAGGGGTTGAGGTGGCAGGTCTCCAGGAGAAGCACCTAGTAAGGAAAGACAGGGGCAGGCTGCGCTCGAAGTGGTACCCATATCAATTCTTCTTGGTTTCGAAGACCAAGGGCAAGCGGGTGGGTATCCTAGTGAGCTGAAATGTTCACTTGGCCTTAGTGAAGACTAAGACAGACAAAGAGATAAGATACCTGTTTGTGGAAGACTGGTTCATTGGGGCTTTATCGTTAGCGTCCGTATACAGCCCCAACAATGGCCAACATGCATTATGCTGTGCAGTCTTGCAGCAGTTCGTGGAATTCACAAAGGGGGAGATGATGTTCGCAGGTAACCGCAACATGACGTTTCATCCTAATTGGGATTGTCCAGGGGTGATATTTCAGTGCGACGCAGCCGCAGAGATATCTTTTAAAGGGGCTGGAAGAGGCAGGGCTAGTAGACGCATGGCGGCAGGTCAACCTTGGGTTGAGGGATTTTTCATTCTACTCCCACATGCATAAAATATACTCCAGAATGGACTACATCCTGGTGGGAAGGGGAATTCTGTCCGAGCTGGAGAGAGCTCCAATTGGCACAATCACCTTATCAGACCATGACCCGGTGTATAGCTCGTGGGACCTGTGCCTAAGAGAGCAAAGGCCCACTTATTGGAGGATTAACCCAAATATTCTACATGACCCCATATGCAGGAACGAAATTGAGAAGAGCATAGAGCATTATTTCACAGAGAACGCCCAGGGGTGACGAGTGAGAGGACATGCTGGAATGCCTTTCAACCTACATAAGAGGGGTTATAATCTAGAGAGCTATAGAGCTTATTAGCACAGTTGAAAGAATTAGAGGGGCAGTACCGAACTAACAGATCTTGAAAGATCTATAAGAAGCTTCCGTCCACCCGTGGCCAGATTAATTTGATAGAGGGAAACAGAGTTGGATTTGCCCTAATGAAAGTCAAGCAGCGCTATTATGAGCAGGGAAATAAAGCAGGAAGGAGAAAGGCTGCTGGCGTGGAAGCTTAAGTCGAGGACAAACATGAGGGCCATTGGGAAGGAATGTGTGGACATAGACGGATGGGCTACAACAGACCGAGAGAAACAAGAGGCCTTTGATCGCTTTCACAGTGTTCTATATTTCACAGACTACCCTCGGCAAGCTGACGTAGTGCCTTTTTAGAGGCCTGCGAACTGCCGAAGGCATCTGAAGTCCAGAGACAAACCCTAGGTCAAGACATAACTAAGGAGGAAATCCTGAAGGCCATTGTGTGTCTAACGATATATAAAGTCCCGGGGCTAGATGAGTTCTCCCCAGAATTTTACAAGGTCTTTGCAGGCAAGTTACTGAGCCTGTTGCACACCCCGTCTAATTTTACACCACAAGATAATACTCTACCGAAGGAAGTGCTCACTTTTGAAAAATGCATCCTTAAAGAACTTAAGAAACTGCAAAATGTACATCATCCTATGCGATACAATCTGTCCAATGCTGAACGGACTGCTCTTCGTTCACTAACAAACAACAAACAGGTGATCATTAAACCTGCAGACAAAGGAGGTGGCATAGTAGTCATGAATCCAGAAGAGTACCACTGCAAGGTAATAGAACTTCTGAATGAGCCGGGCAGCTACTTAAAACTTTGCAAAGATCCTACTGCTGACCTCAAAAGCAACATTCAAGTAATTACTGACTATGCCCTGCAACAAAACTGGCTGACAGAAAAGGAATCCACATTCCTAAACACAAGCCAAGGCTTGACTCCATCTTTCTACACTATTCCCAAATTCCACAAAAATGCCCTTAACCCACCCAAATCCATCTGCCAATACATTGATACATTTCTTCAACCAATTAGCCTAAGGGACAGCACCTCGGTCATTGCACTATTTGAAGGCAAGGCCTTTGACCCCACCACCAATATACTGGTCACTATGGACATTAGGGCCTTGTACACTAGCATCACACAGGATGAAGCCATTCAATGTATATAGGATTCACTTTTGCAAGCTGCCCAATCTTTCAAAGCACCTGCAGAATTTATTTTAGAACTTCTGTCCCTGGCCATGACCAATTTCTTCAACAGATTTGGGTCACAGGTATGGGAGCAGCAATTGCTCCCAGCCTAGCTTTCATATTCATGGCGGCTTTTAAAGACAGCATCATCCTGACTGACACAAACCCATTCAGGCAACACATCGATATGTGACGTTGCTATATCAATGACATTATTATCATTTGGAATGGGTCATCTGTGCTCCTCAGCGAGTTTCTACAGTGACTCAATCAACAACACGACAACATTGACTTTAGCATGACAGCTAGATATCAAGAAATACAGTTTCTTGATCTCACAATCAAACATTACCAGAAGTTTCCATCCGCATTATCCAAAAGAGAGTTTACCATAAGGCCAATTTCTCAGACTTTGCCGTAAACTGCACTCTCCTAACAGATTACGATCAGAACGCTGAACAGCTTGCAGCCAGGCTTTGTGCGCGTGGTTACCGTAAAAAACTGATAACCCGCTCACTCAAGAGAGCCAGATTCACCCCTAGAGAGACCCTCATTCAAGCCAGATCTAATATCAAACTGGGCAAATTGGTCTGTATGCTTACCTACAGCCCGGATACTGATCCGCAAGATCTGGCCCTTTAGTGCAACTCAATTTACCAAAGGAACCTCTTCCTATGTTCGCACTTAAGTGTCAAAAAAACCTGAGAGACCAACTAGTACATGCAAATCCCAAAGTCAACAGGTCAACAACCACAAGATGGGATTATAGACTACTTACAGGACACTTCCCATGCGGCGCATGTTGAATCTGCAAGTTCTGCAAAAAGATCAAATCATTCGACATAGCGGCATAGTGGGCAAACCATGGGAACTCTGCCAACACACTAACTGCAGGACATCATGGGCTAAATACTGCATTCAATGCCCCTGTGGCCTCAGATATGTTGGTAAAACATCACGACCGGTACATACTAGAATAATTGAACACCGCTCACGCAACAGATGCAGAAATACCACAGCCCCCATGGTATGTCAGTGCATGGAACACAGCCACTCACTCGGCTGACAACATTGCATGGTGGGTCCTTGACACTGTGAAAAATGCTTTAAACCTACACCCTCTACTGGCTAACAAAGAGGCCAGATGAATATTCAGGCTCAATTGCATAGAACATGGTCTCAACGATGCCACGCCTCTTTGGTAATGCATCCCGCATTGCCCCTATACCAGCCATTTAAATCTGTGACTTTTTACTTTATTCAGCAAATGGCAAATTGAGTTCACGCCCTGGCACCCACGTTTCATATGGCACCCCCTTCTGTTTTCCATCTCTGGGGCCTCTAACTCCTCAATTTAAGTCTTATCCAATTTGGCACCAACATTCTGATCCCATTATTGGAGTATCTGAATTTCAGTCCTCTTTTGCTTGCCAGTCTGCTCCCACTAGCCGACTGGGGCAGTCCTTCTACTATTTCTAGCCCCATTGATTGTCAGGACATGAATCTCCATTAGGACCCCCCCCCGCTCGGCGTGCCCCGCACTGCACTCAGACACAGCGATCCGCCTGACACTGCTGCAGTTTAGTAACACCTCATGGCCAAACATCATAGCTTATATCGGAGTGTTCAACCCTGGGACTCTCCTCTCTCTGCCACACGTTTCGTCAGCCACAATAGTGGGCGTACATGCAGATTACCTCATTTTTCATCCTTATTTTTCTTTTTCTCCTCTAGCCCCAACTAATTGGGACGTCTTCATTGCCTAGACACGAAGGGCCATCATTTTACCTGAGCGTGTCACACACTTGACTGCCTTGTCTGCACCTGCTCGATAGTCATGCAAGAGCAGCAGTTACTTACGGCAGCTATTTGAGGTAGGCTTTGAAACTCTTCCTTGTAGCCCCATGAACTACCAGTGGCTCACTTTACCTTATCGCTTGTTATGTGCTACACAGTACTGAGCATGCCACCACCCGTCTAGCCCTATTTATGTAACATTGCATTCTTTTTACATCTTTTTTCTCTTTAGACTGGGAACGCGGTCAGACACTCGCTGATGCTTTGTCCCCCCTCCATTAGTCCAGTAAGCTGCTTGCTGCGGCTGGTGTATACCTCCTCGTAGTGGTAAGTGCTCCCCTCTGCCATGTCACCCCTACTGCTGGCGGCCTGCATCTGGGTGACCTTTTGGTGCCCCCTTCACATTGTCCTGGGCTGTCACTTACAAAACCTTCTTGGCTCTTTTTCGCCACCCCTTTCAGGTGACTTTCCATAGCTCCTCTTCTTAGCACTTCGCAAATGTCTTAGGTGCATGAGCTCAAACTGGATTGGTTGGCACTATGTGATCCTCCTCACTCTCTGGTGATTTGTTTCCCTATTGTTAAATGTGTCCTGCGACACTTGGGTCATTAACTTGCACTTATGCCAGTGTTCATTAGACTAAGACAATGTTTTATTCATGTCCTATAGGGTTCAGCATTGGCCTTTGGTCCTGAAGAAGGCGGCCTGAACCGTTCTATTCCGCCAAAACACCACTGTGATTTTCACACCTTGGGCATGTCTTATGTTATTGTAATCCTTGTTTCTCTGGCATAAATTGATTATAATGTTACGCTCACCTGGCTCCCACAGAGGTGTCGATTTGAACTGGACAGCGGTGGTCTCCACCAATGTGACGCGTAGGGCCGAGATGACAGACTGGACTGGCCCACCACCTTCGTTTGCTTGGCCCGTAGGAATATTCTTCTGCAAATGGAGAAAGGGAATTAACCACCCGTGGAGTTGAGCGTAACTTCTCCCCACCCCCACTGTTCTCCGCACAGATCACCTATGATGTCCCCTCTATAGTCTCACTTGATGGTTTGAAAAGATGAGCTCTCCATCCTGCATTGAGCGCAGGGGCGCGTTGATAACCAGTTGCTTCACTGGCTCGAAGGAATTGGTGAGTTCCAGAACAATATTGACTCCAAAAATATGTAGTTCATAAGAGTTCACATGTCTGACTTTCACTCTTGTCCGATTCCTTGCAGTTTGCAGCTTGACCCCAGCGAAGAGTTCCTCGTGGTAGCTGACGAAGTTCAGGTAAGGATTTGGCTTATCCTACACAGTTCAATAAAAATAAGGCCAGAATGTAAGCTGCTTGTTCCCTTATTCAGGAGTGGCGAGAAAATATTTAAGTTCAGGGAATTATGCCTCCGGCGGTAAAATTAGGTAAGTCTATAGTGGTAAGAAGAGTTCCCCTTATTTGTCCCGTTGTCTCACCTTGTTGTCCTTTTGTTCCCCTTAGGGGCCGGGGTGCGGCGAGGATGCAATGGAGGCTGCGCCGACCCGTGAAGAGGAATAGTACCCCCGGCAGTAATCAGGTAAGTCTACGGGGGTAGTTACTATTGCCTCTGTTTATTTCCTTGGCTCACCTTTGCTGTTCTTGTGTTCCCCTTAGGTGCCAGAATGCAGCGGGGAACGTGCAGAAGGATGCGGTGGATCGTAAGAATGCTGCGAAGGCCGGTGAGTTCAGCGCGGCACTGCAGCAGGTGAGTCGGCGCGCGTAAATGCTTCTTTCTTCCAGCTCGAAGGTGCGGTGGATCTGGAATTCAGGTGAGGATCGAAGGTTTGCTCTTATTCTAACCTTTCTCCTTCTGTTTCTCCCTTTTTCTAGGAGCTGCAGACTCGAGGCGGGCGTGGCAGAAGACTGGATGCAGGCTTGCAGACACAGTGAGCGTTACGCTGCTGGATGCAGAATAACGTGAAGCGTGTGCTGCTCATCGGGCGTGGTTTAAATAGCCTCCAAAGTAGTCCCAGGTAAGTATTCTTCCCCAGCCCCACCCGAGTAAAAAAATAGTCCCTAGGTAAAATAGTGCTTTTGAAGCCTCATTTGGCTTGGAGCTCTGCAGCATGGTCTGCACCAGGTAAGTTTGCAGCATGGTCTGCATCAGGTTCTACTCTATGAGCCTGGCGCCTATGCCGCCAGGACTGATTCTCCATATGAGCCTGGCACCATAGGCGCCAGGACCGCACCCAAACAGCCCCTAGCAGGGGCTTTTGGGCTTGCTCAAAATAACTTGATGCCTGCTTCCGGGGTTGCTGGACCTGGTCTGGTTTCCCGGGGGTAGGCATCATGACATATAATTCTTGTTTTCCTAGCGTAGGCGCTAGCCATTTCAATCCACTTCTTATGTCTATGTATGATTTCAAATCTATTCATGTTTATTGATGTACTTCCCTCATGGGCATTTTACTTACACCTACACTGACCTACTTTATATGTAGGCATATTGCCATGTAATTAATTTGATTAGGCAATGAACATGCATATGTTCTTTTGTTGTTTTTTCTGTCTTTTGTTTGTTTAATTAACTTATGAAATAAATCATTCAATTTTTGTTATTAGTCTGTATTACCTGCAAATCATGTTGTTTGTTTATATAACTCAGTTTCTTAACCCAGCACTTGAACACTTAAATCTGTGCGATTTATTGACATTTAGCATTGTATGATGTTAAGTTATTTGTGATTTATTCAGTTAAAACTAGTCTGAATGCAACACCCTGCTTCTTTGCGTATAATCGGGAGGGAGGGAGCAGCCCTGTGCACGATGGATGAGGCAAGGGTGTTGGTTATACACAAGAAGGGCAAAGACCCAGTACTCTGCTCATTTTATCGCCCTACAGTGGTGTTGAACATAAGACAGAAAACTGTAAGCCAAAATCCTATGGATGAGCCTAGACCAGATACTTCCGAAGTTGGTAATGGAAGATCATTCAGGGTTTGGAATGGGCAGTCAAGCGACAGAAAGAAAACAGCCGGGTAATAAATGTCATCTACATTGCGCACAAATAATAACTGCCGGCTATGGTTGTCGCTGTGGACGTGGTAAAGGCTTTCGACCACGTAGAATAGGCCTACCTAAGAGAGGTAATGAACAAGTTTGATCTGGGGAGCAATTCATAAGAGGGTGTTTGCCTTGTGTGGTGCGCCTACAGCTAGAGTGACGGTTAATGGCCAGCGGTTGAGGGGCTTTCGTCTCTTTAGAGGGATGCAACAGTGCTGCCCCTTTTTGTCTTTACTCTTTGCGTTATCCGTAGAACCACTAGCTGAGCACATAATGGCCAACATTGACATAAAGGGCATTAGCTACGGAGGGGCTTCATGCAAAATAGCGTAATATATCGATGATATTCTATTGGCAGTATTGAATCCAGAGCGCTCTCTACCTCTAGCCTTAGTGTTGCTAGACGAATGTCGAGCAGTCTCTCGGTTCAAGACAAACCTGGATAAATGGAAGGCCTTGAATGTATCGTTACCATCAGATAGAGTGCAAGGCCTACAAAGCATCTCTCCCTTTAAATGGGCTGTACAAAGCAGCAGGTACTTGGGCATCGAATTAACAGCAACTGCCAAGGGACTTTATGGAGCTAACTACCCTGAGGTTCTAAAAGTTATCAGGGAGGACCTGGGTAAATGGAGTGCTCAGGAACTGACATTTGAGCAGGATTGCAGCCATAAAAATGAATACTTTGCTGAAATTGCTGTATTTATTCCAAGTTCTCCCAATAGCGCTACGCAGACAAGTGCTAGAACACCTCCAGAGAGAACTGAGCAGGTTTTTGTGGAGGAACCGTCAGGCTAGGGTGCGGCAAAAATGTTATACAGATCTAGGGGACGGGGCAAGGGGTTGGCAATGCTGCATCTATATAAATACTATGAAGCGGCACAGCTTGGGATGTGCGGGACTGGGTAAATCCTGGCTCAAAGAAAGTTTGGAGGCTATTGGAGGAGTGGGTGGTTGGTAGACCCCTTAGGTATATGCCATGCCTACCCTGCTCAGATCGCCCTATCGGTATGTACGAGCTGCCATCTACCACCACCACGCCGAGAGTCTGGAACAGAGTAGCAACTAGGCTAGGCCTGACAACATTCCCGGGCCCTGCAACCACGGTACACCACATCGTAAACTTTACCCCGGCTTACATGGACAGGACCTTCCAGGTTTGGCAGAGGGGAGGATGTGAATTTATCTCACACATGTATCAGGGAGGGGAATAGATCATTTGAATCATGTAGGGCTACGGTTGGAGAGAGCGAAAAGGAACAATTCTCGTATCAGCAACTCAGACAGTGGGTTTTGCAGGGGAGGATCAAGGAAGGAGCCACGCAGCACTTGACGCCATGTGAAAGGCTTATATTTACGCAAGGGGGATCTTCGGGGTTGATATTTCAATTAGGTAGTTATCTCAATGCACCAGTGGATGAGGGATTGCCAGCCTATGCCAGGAGATAGAACAGGGACATAGGCCGAACTGGATGAGATGCAGTGGTCTGATATCTGGGGGGGTCTCGAACGTGTCAGTGAGAACCCAGTACACGGAACAAAACTATAAGATGCTCTAGAGATGGTACATAGCCCCAGATAGGGAAGCACACATGGGAAGGGGTGCATCTGGGCTCTGTTGGAAGGTCTGTGGGGTGGCTGGCATGTATGTGCAATGTTGGTGCCACTGCCCAAAGCTACCACCATACTGGAATGAGATAGTGCTTACACTAAGTCAGACAATGGGCACAAAAGTTGAGTGCGAACCAGAGCTCTGCCTGCAGGGGTTGTGGTCTTCTCGCAAAGAACTGGAGCAGAGCAGTGCTTCCACGCCGAAAAGGCTGTTGAGACTGATGCGGGTAGTAGCTATAAATTCCATTGCAGAAGCCTTGAAATCGGCACAGATTCCCTCCATTGATGACTGGAGAAGAATGTGGAGTCTACGCATCTGTGAAAAAGTGTCGTATGCCTTATATAAAATACTAACTCGCTTTTTTTTTAATGGGAAGGGCTTCTACAATTTTCTAAGGCAACAAATAAAGACTGCACTTGCCTGCTGAGACTCAGAGCACTGGGGCTACACGATTTGGCATAGGGAGCCTTCAGGACACGATAATGAAAGAGGAGGTGAGAAGTGAAAGGAGTGGGAAGAGAGGGATGAACTCTGGATGCTGGGCTGGGACGGGGAGGGGCTCAGGATCTGGGGAGGAGGGGTTTCCAAGTTATGGGTTTTGAGACTTTGATAGTTGATTTGTTGAACAAAATGGCTGACCTGTGTCAGGAAGCATTGTGTTTGTCATAATCTCAATAACAAGAACTGAACAACAAAGATAAATATGGGGTGACCATGGAATAATGCTGTATAATGCTGCATACTGATTGTGTTGTCTTTTGTGTTATTGTACTTTGTTTGTTAGGTGTTGTTTGTAAAGTTGCTTTAAAACTAGTTCTAATGGTAATTGTTTGCGTTTGATTAATAAACTACTATTACTACTAATACCTGCTGCTGGAGCAAGACCTGCCTTTCTGGCAGCTACACCGATACCCACAACCTCACTGTAGACGGGGACCCCTGTAGGCGTTTGCCAGCCTCCTCTGGGTTGGGAGAAAGAGAACAAGGACTCATCTTGTCCCTGAGCTCATGGAGTTGGACTCACAGCACCTGGAGAAGAGAGGCAGCTAGTCTCCTGCATTTCCACTGCATTGAACCATCGTCAAACTCGTTCAAATACATTTGAACTAATCACACCCGTGGTGCTGCCTTAAAATTATTTGAGCTCTTTGAACTGCTTCCACTGCACCTTTAAAACAGTTCACCACAGCACAGCGCCGGCTGAATGTGCCATTACTTCGGCTTGAACCAGATGCTCGCTGCTGTGAAAAGTCTTTGAACTGTTGTGTTTTGACCAAGCTCCTTGAGTCACAAGCATCTTTGTCTTTAACCGGTGATTAACATCAACCCACTTCATTAGAACGCCACATCAAGGAGCAACAAGCCTCACTTCAAACTCAACTTTATGCCTTCTTCAAGGCTGGATCGCTGCGACATCTGAACCTAATTCGAACTGCGTGGACACAGTGTTAAGGAGCCTGGTTCGACTCCATCGAACCGCCAAGAACTGATAAAGGTACTGTCAGAAGCCCCCGCCCCCCCTAGTTCATATGTTGGTAGTACCCTTGAGACTGCTAATTAACCTTTTGCACCTTTTTCGCCAATAAGCATATCCTTTTTGAAAAAAGTTGTATCTGCCTTTTTACTCCATGCAAAATATTCAGAATGATTGCATTGTTGCATCCTGCATTTCTCTGAATGACATATACCACAGCATCATCACAGTGCATCAATTTTACAACAACATATAGGAATATAAAGCCATTATATGTGCAGTCAGGAGAGATAAGGCATGAGATAATATAAGGCAACTTCTTAACCTAGTTTATTCCTCACTTTTTCATCAGCAATTACAATTGACATACTATTACGAGTGAGTAGGTATGCACAATAGCATATCCAAATGTCTCTTGGCCAGTTTATAGCAGGTAGTTGAGAGATGTACATGTCCTCACTATTGTTTGCCCATGCTAAAGCTTGTAGCCAATGCTTTAACTCAGTGGGCCTCATTACGACCCTGGCGGAGTGGGTTTACGCCAGCGGTATTCGCGGCGGACCCGTCCGCCCCACTACGAGTTCCCGTAGCGCCATGGAGCGTTTTCCGCCTGGTTTTTCCGGGCGGAGAAATCCATGGCGCTACGGGACCTTGTTGTTAATTACGCCACCGTATTTTACGGTGGCGTAATTAACGCCTTCCCCACTCCCATTATACCCTATGGGGCAAAAATGGGAATGGGGAAGGGTAAAATGGGGAATGGGGATTTACCGCCCCGCCAACCTTGGAATGGGGCGGTAAATCCGCCAACCCCCATGGCGCTATCGGCAGCTTTCCGCCGTGCTCCATGGTGCATTTGGCGCCACGATTTCCGCCAGGGTCGTAATGAGGGCCAGTGGGTTTATTATGGTTCCAACATGGTAAAATCACTCTCTTAGGAAGGAGAAAAGCAATGGTCAAGAACCTACTCTTAATCCCCATCATTTTGTCATATCAGATAGTATACTCCAATGGGGATGTGATGAAGCAGAGTAAGATAAGATAATTCAGAGCCAATTAGAGCCAATTAGAGCCAATTAAATAATTAAATACTTTGAAAGTGAGATGGAGTGATGTCATAGAGGCTCTTGTAGGGAGGGCCTTCTCTTCATGGACAGGGGAGTAGACCAATGAGAGATGAAGAGAAGTTGACTAAGGTACTTTTCTTTAATACTGGACTTTATGTTTTAAGTTTCTTTTTGATAGACGGAGGAGAAGGGGGAAGAAGAAAGGATTGCCCCAAAAGAGGAATGGGCATACTAGTATGGATTTCTGAGAGTTAAACTAAGTTACCCTCCTGTTGAGCATCACATGAAGTTTCCGGTGTTATTGTTGAAGTTGAAGTGAGAGGCTGAACTGAGGGACGATGTTAGAGAGCTGATCGGAAGGCTACCACAACATGGAGAGGTATGTCCAAGCTCTGAGACTGGCCCCTCCCTTACTCTGCTGAAGAAATTGAGACCAGGCAGAGTGGAGAAATCAGCTGTGAAGCTGTAAGGAGCTGCAGGAGGGAATCGGCCCCCACCGTTGTGGAGGTGAGGCCCATCCAGGCCGAGTGATCAGCTGTGAAGCTGAACGAGCCGTGAAGGGGAATCGGCCCCCACCCTTGTAGAGGCGGGGCCCATCCAGGCGGAGTGATCAGCTGTGAAGCAGAACGAGCCGTGAAGGGGAATCGGCCCCCACCGTTGTGGAGGCAGAGCTCACACAGGCTGAAGAGATCAGCTGCTTAACTGTAGGAGTCGCGGAGCTGAATCGGCTCCCACGGTTGCTGAAAGCAGAGGTTTTTTTTGTCACCACCTGGAACGGAGGACAATGAGAAGTTGCTCCAGGCTTGAAGCGGAGTGAAAAGAATGAACATGGACAGTCTGGGATAAGTGTTTGTAAAGGAGGAGCCATTCTTGTTAGATGCTATCTTTGAGCACTTAAAAGATTAGAAGGGCAAGAAGCATCACTTAAAGCAAAGGAAGTGTTCACTTCATGGGTGAGAGAAGATGTGATTTCAAGAAGGGTGTGTACCAAAGGAGATAAGAATATTATGAACACCTATACGAGGTTCCTTGTGCCAAATGGGGACCATTAACACATGAACTAAACAGCCACAGTGTTCATAAACCATATGACAGTCCAGTTCTCCAATCCTATCAGAGACTGAAGGAGAGTTCACGTCAAGAGGAGATAAATCCCAGAGGACAATTATCCTCTATCACTAGGAATTCAAGACAAAGAGAGAAATTGTTGTGAAGTTGGTTATAAGTTATGCCTCATCTCATATTTAAATAAAGACATTTAAAACTATCTTGAGTACCGGCTGTTCTATATCCATCTGCTCTATCACAGGGGATCAACAGGCACACTTACTCCCATCAGGATAGATAGATCAGCGCAACTTTTTGACCAATATGTGGCAAGCATGGGGCATTCCCAAAACATATGTAGATGATCAGCTTTAGGGAACATAAACCTCGGGCAACTACCATCAACATTTTCTTAAAATGTCTGCACCATCCCAGGTGTTTAATGCAGTATGTGCAGAAACGTAAAGTGAATTTACTAAAGCCGAAAAGTGAGTGAAATGGTAAAAGTAAATGTGGTTACATTTCAACATGCTATGAAAAATTCACACAACATTTGTCAAGAACAAAGAATGTTTCAATATTAACAATTTTTTTACAGCATGTGCGCGCCAACTGTTATGGCCAGTTATGTGAGTACTTTTAAATACAAAAACATATCACACAACAAAAAACATAATCAGTGCGGAAGGGACTGCATGAGGCTGGTGAGTGCGGGCTGAGAGTGGATAGGAGTCGACTCGGCCTGTGAGCCAGTGCAGGCTGTGAGCGGAAAAGAGTCGGCCTGAAAGCCAATGAAGGCAAGTGTCATTTCCCTTAAAGCAGACTGGGCGAGGAACTTAATGTAAACTTGCTGAGAAGTTGCATCTTATGAATACTGCAGCAACTGATGCTGTAACATTAGAGGAGGGGACCATCAGGCGTAATGAAACGTGGCGGCCATCTTGTATAATTGTTTTTTTGGTTGCTGTGACAACCATAAACACAGAGTAAGCCGTAACGAACAGAAACAAAAAGGTCAAGCTCTGCAACGAATTGAAGTTAACTGCAACGCATATGCAGCAAATGGTCACGAAAGGAAGCCATAAATCATAAAGTGGACGTCCTTTCAACGCTATAAAGAGTGTATTATAGACAATGCAAATGATTTACATTTTGCAAACCTTATGGTTGTAAATCCCACACCTTCCAGGATGTGATTAGGAAGTTTGGGCAATATATGAACATACAGGTTAAAAGCACCACCAATAATAAAAAAAAATTAAAAAAACTTTTTTTTTTGCTCCCTCACTACTGTTTGACAGGTGGTCAATCACAACATGATATTTCCATCCCTGGATCATTAAAAAAAAATGCAGCATGTGACCGCCCCAATCCAGTTTCTCCCATAACCGAGGAACCCTATTTGTCCATGGGAACAGTGGATAGATGGGTTCCTGGTGTACTTGAGAGCCATTGGTGGGGCCAAGTACAATGATTATTTAAAGGAGGCCACTTTGCTAAACTGCATAGGGGCAGAAGCATTAAGAAAATTCAGAGCTTTACCTAATCTTGTTAGTACTGAAGGTGGATCTGGGGACAGCAACTGCAAATTTGAGGAATTTAGGGAAGCTGGCCAAGCATTTTGGAAATAAAATAAATGTTGTACTAGAAAGATATTGTTTTTTCTCAAGTAAACAAATTAAACATGACTCCATCGACACTTACATTGCGGCACTAAGAAGCCTTATCTCCACGTGTAGATTTACTGGCATTGCTGATGAGTATTTTGAGAGACCAATTGGTGCTAAATGTGGCGGACTCCCGTATCCAACAACGGCTTTGGCAAGCCAAGGACCCCTTTCTAGAGCAAGCACTAGAAATTGCCAGGACTATGGAGCTGGGGGAACGATGTATGAAAGAAAGGTTTGAAAGCGATGAGATTAAAGAAATAAAAGCCATTCATGATAAGAAAAAGGAGCATAGTGAAGACTCCTTAGTGGCATTGATAGAGAATGATCACCAACAATACCAAGGCAAATTTCAAGAGAGAGAAAGAGACATGTTACAGAAACCAAATTCAGAACCGCTGCCGGAAGTGTGATTGGTACAAACATAGCAACATTGAAAAGGAATGTCCTGCAGCAGCTGTGGAATGTTATAAATGTGGACACATGGGACATTTTGCCAAGGTGTGTAAGAATGTTTGCAGGGGAGGAGGCAAATATGGACAACAGATGATGAACAGACCACCACAGAATATGGTCAGAATGGTTGAGGAAAGCAAGGGTCATGATAATATGTTGTCTGTCACCAGTAGGGATTCACAGCATGTACAGATATTGACAGTCAGGGCCAATGTACAAATAAGGGGCCCTGTGTACACATGCAGATAAATTGGGTGCTCATACCTGTCATGGTAGACACTGGTTCCCCATACACCACGGTGGATGTTGAGATGTTTGTCAAGGACTTATTGGGCAAAACTGAAGAATTAAAATGTACCAGTGTGAGAGCAACGGGGTATGGCAAAACACCTATAGAGATCATTGGGTATGCATGGGTGAAATGGGGTTTCCATGACAGAGAAACTTTTTGCAAGCTATATATGGCAAGGAATGTATCATCTGTGGGTGGATGAGATGAGCAGGCCACCTTAAAAGTTAAGATCCACCCAGGTGAGAAAGTCCTGATTCTAAATGTGTTGAAGGATGATGGTGACGTTAAAGGTGTTTTGGCCAAACAGTTGTCATGCTTACCTGAGTCTCTGCAGGAGCAATGGAGTCCCCCGGTTCCTTCTTTGGTTCTACACCACCCTTCAGTTAGTGGGAAGTGTGACCTGCCAAAAGAGTGAATTGTTAGGGATGAACTCCAAGGGATAGCAACCCTCCTTCCCCCTCCCAACCCATTTAGATATCTAAACACCCATGTGCGTGTCTCACCTGTGTGGTTAATTTGGTGTGCCCTCCATCCTGCTCATGCAGGGGCGCTATTTCTTGGGAGTTGCTTTGGAGTTGCTGTCGAATGCACTGCTTTAGCTCCAAGGGTTCGTGTTGCCCAGTTTCTGCACTGGGACTTCAGTTCAGGTAAGTTTGCAGGTAAGTTCAGGTAAGTAGAGTCTCAATGTTCGTAACTGCCCAGTTACCTCACTGGGCGAATTTGGTGTTTCCGTTCTGCCGTGGTGCTATGTGCCAGTTCACAGCACTGGACTGCAGCAGCAGCGGTGAGCAGAGATGGCGAAAGAATACTAATGTCTTTTCTCTTTCTTTGCAGGATACACGAGGTGGGCCGTAGGTGCGCGCAATGAAGAACAGCGGTTTCTGTGGCCAATGATGTGCGAGGTAAGTATAAATGTTACGCTTTAGGTCATGCGGCGCGGCGATTTGCAGGCATGTGTAACTCACTGTGAGCTAACTGTTTTATTTCTCTCCTTCTCATTGCAGGGTTAATGAAGCGAGCGCTGACTCCGGTCGTCGGATGGAATCGAATTGGGAAGGCTGAAGACTGAGAACCAGGCGGCGGTAAGCATGGGCTCTCGAGCTTACAGGAAGCACACGAAGAGCAGGCTGCTCTTCGGGCATGGCTTTTATAGGCAGCCACGCCCAAACACTAGAATGCCTTGTAACTTCATGGATGCCAGGATGTCCCTCAATGTCCATATTGGAGTGGCAGGAAGTGATGTAAATACCAGGAAACAAGTATGCAGTTACCCTAAAAGATAGGAGTGTTTACTCTGAGTGACTGCTGTGAGTGCCTTGAATGCCAGGCTTTTACCCATTTGGCCGCTACATGATCTCCCCACCTGCCTGCACTTGCCCCAAAAGGGGGTAATGGTTTAAAGGAGACCCCCTGGCTAGTAATCATGACAGTTCTCCCCCGCAAGGCTCCCCTCAATGATGTGTTCCCAGCCCCAGGTTTAGTGGGATTATCTTGGTGGAACATACGTACCAACCGAGAAGCATGAATGTTAGTACTATGTTCCCATGATCTGTCCTGGGGCCCATATCCTTTCCAGTCTACCAGATAGTATAGGACCTGTCTTACTACTTTGGAATCTAGAATGCCTTTGACCTCGAATTCTGGTTCGTCACTATCTATTGCTATTGGATCTGGAGCTTTTGGTAACCGAGTTCCTGGATGTACTGACTTGAGTAATGATACATGGAATACCGGGTGAATTTGCATGTGTTGCTGTAATGTTAACTTTATGGCCACTGGGGAGATTACAGCCTCTATAGTGAATGAACCCAGATATTTGGGATGAAATTTCTTTGGCCCTTTTAATGAGATGTATTTTGATGCTAACCACACGGAATCCCCTACTTGATAACTTAGGGCCTGTTTTCGATGGTAATCGGCATACTTCTTCTGTGTGTCTTTGGCTGCTTGTAAGTGTTTAGTGCATCCTTAGCGGCTTGCGTAATACGTTCATGCATGGTTTTAACTGCAGGCATTTCAATTGCTTATGGGGGGTCATAGACGGATGTCCGTGGGTTTCGTCCAAATAATTTGTAGAAAGGAGTTTGTTGTGTAGAAGAGTGTGTTGCATTATTATATGCATATTCCGCCATCCATAAGATCTCTACCCAGTTGCGATCCGTTTGGTGTAGGATACAACGAAGATATCGTTCCATGGTTTGGTTTGTGCGTTCTGTTTGTCTGTCTGTTTGTGGGTGATGGCTAGGGGACAGAAGGACTTCTACTCCAGCCAGAGAGCAACATTTTTTCCAGAACTGCGATACAAATTGACTTCCCCGGTCTGAGATAATTACAGACGGAAATCCATGTAGTTTCACAATGCGGTCTAGGAAGACCTGAGCTAATTGTTGAGCCGAAGGAAGTCCTTTTAAAGTGATGAAATGGGCCATTTTAGAGAAAAGATCAACCACTACTAAAATTGTAGTATAGCCTGAACTGGATGGTAAATCGGTGACGAAGTCCATTGATATGGTGTGCCATGGAGCGGGTGGTATTTCTAAGGGTTGAAGTAATCCAACTGGTTTCTGCCATGATGTTTTATTTTGGGCGCAAATACCACATGTATTAACAAACTCTGTGGTGTCTTTTTGCCATGTTGGCCACCAACAGAATCTTCCGATTTTCTTGAGTGTCTTAACTACCCCGGGATGACCTTCTAGAGGTGAATTGTGGTAACTGATAAGCACTCTCTCCTGCACAGCATGTGTCGGAAGGTATAGACATTTCCGGTAGAATGGGAGGCCGTCATGAATGGAATATTGTGATCCTTTAATGTCCCGTGTTCTCAACTCTTCCGCAGACAGTTCTCGTCTAATGTCATCTTTGAGTGTGTCCATTGGGGAAGAGTTATTCCCGCAGAGGCCCAAGATTTTATCTCCCGGGATGATGTCTACTGGATCGGGTTGTTTAAAAGCTTCTTTACCTTTGCCTATACGTGAAAGGCATCAGCTTTACCGTTTTTAACTCCAGGCCGATAGGTCACTACAAAGTCATATTCCATCAGGAACAGAGCCCAGCGGAGTTGTCGAGATGGCTGGGCCTTGGCTGACCTTAAGTATTGTAGATTTCAATGGTCTGTTATGATTGTAATGGTATGCTTGGTTCCCAGCAAGTAGTGTCTCCACTCTTGGAGAGCATTTTTGATTGCCAGTAACCCCTTTTCTGTTATTGCGTAGTTTAGTTCTACTGGAGAGAATTTCGTCGACTAAAATGCCACCGGATGTAAATGTCCTGTGTTTGGATTTTTCTGCAATAGGACCGCTCCCATGGCTACACTTGAGGCATCTGTTTCTACTATGTAAGGAAGATCTGGCTGTAGATTTTGAAGCACTGGAGCTGCGGTGAACTTGCCCTTCAAGGCCCAGAATGCTTCTTCAGCTGCGGTGGTCCATTCAAACTTTTGGTTTTTGCGTAGTAAAGATGTAATCGGGTGCACCAGATGCGAAAAACCAGGTATAAAGCGCCGATAAAAGTTTGCAAAACGAGAAAGCTTTGTACTCCCTTGAGTGATGAAGGGGCTGGCCAATTAAGAATAGCATCTACTTTTCAGTTGTCCATGTTTATGCCTTGAGAGGACAAGACGTACCCTAAAAATTCTGCTTCGGAAACATGGAAAAAACATTTTTCTAGTTTAGTGTATAGGTGGTTCTCACGCAACTTGCGGAGAACTGCCCGTACATGTGACACGTGTTCCTGGATATTTGCAGAGTAAATAAGGATATTGTCAATGTAAACAATCGCACATACGTCAAGTAATTCCCGCAATACATCATTCATGAAGTGTTGAAATGCCGCCGGAACATTGCAAAGTCTGAACGACATTACTTGAAATTCGTACAAGCCATATCTGTTGCGAAATGCCGTCTTCCATTCATCCCCCTTTTTGACGCGCACTAGGTGATAGGCCCCTCGTAGGTCTAATTTCGTGAAGACTTGTGCTTGCCCTACCTGATCCAGCAACATCAGGATTAATGGTAGTGGATATTTGTTTTTCACTGTAATCTGGTTTAAGGCTCTGTAGTCGATACATGTTCTGAGATCACCCTCCTTCTTAGGTACGAAGAAGAGAGGGGAGGCGGCGGGTGATTTTGAGGGATGGATGAATCCGTTTGCAAGATATTGTTCCGGGTATTTCTTTAGATGAACGTTTTCCCCTTCCGTTAAAGCGTATTTACGACTACACGCTACTTGCACCCCAGGTATTAGGTCGATTTGGCAGTCGTATGAACGATGCAGGGTTAGTGTGTTGGCTTGTTCTTTGGCAAATACATCATGAAACTCTTGATATTCAGCGGGCAAAACACCTGTTTCAGTTGATGTTGGCACGGAGTTCAGAGATGCGAGTAACGGGAGTACTGGAGCATAACAGCGATCACATTCACTTGAGAAGGTTAAGGTTCTGGTACACCAGTTTATCAATGGGTTATGTGTCTCCAGTCAGGGCATGCCGAGTATTAAATGGAACTGTGGAGCGGTTATGAGATCCAACGTGATTTCCTCTCTATGGCCATCTTGGCATATCAACGTAACCTCTGCTGTGCGTTGCGTAACTGGACCGGAGAGTAGCTGTGTACCATCCACTGTGGTTACATTATCCGCAGTGGTCTTGGTGCATACAGGTAACCCCATCCTGCCAGCAATTCCCAAGTCCATGTAGTTACCGATGGCCCCGCTATGTATGAAGGCTTCAACTGCATGCATCTGGGAAGGGTCTTGTGGACCACTGATGACTACTGGTATCGCAAAGTGTGAGGTCAAATGAGACTTTTCAACGCTCGACAGGCCGACCTCTAGATCTGCTGGGCGCTGGAGTTTTCCGACTCAACTGCCTCCTCTTTGCCCCCATCCATGGCTCCAACTGTTTTCCTGGAGGGCTTGGTAGGGCAACTACGAAGGAAGTGACCAGATTGCCCACAGTACAAACATAATTGTTCTTGGCGTCTTCTGTCTCGTTCCGTCTTTGTCAGTGGGCAAAGTAATCATAACAACAGTTTCCCAAAGTATTCAATGAATCCATTGGTCTTTTAAAAGGTTTTCAACATAAAATAATCCTTAAGAAGGGGCCAAAGGTAAGGGGTATTCCTATTGGTACAAAGGAATCTTACAAAATGTCCAGGCTCTGCGAACAAGGAATAATTGAGCCTATAGAGAGCTCAGAATAGTTATCCCCAATTGTCCTAGAGAAGAAACCTGATGGGGCCATATGCATGTGTGTGGATCTAAGGGATTTAAACAAAACTATTTGGGTGGATAGACATCCCTTACCAAACATTGGGGAATTGTTGGCGACCATGGCTCCAGCAAAATATTTTACCACAGTAGACCTATCTTCAGCGTACCATCAGATAGCACTGGATGAAGAGTCTAAACATCTAACATTGTTTGTCACCCCATTAGGGGCTTTCATGTTCAAGAGGATGCCCTTTGGTTTTGCTTCTGCTGCAGCAGTCTTTCAGAGACTTATGTTACATCTTTTTGGCGGTCTCAAGGGAGTGTATTGCTTCCAGGATGATATTCTAGTTTCAGCTGAGAGCATGATGCTAAGTTTGTGGGAGTTTTACAGGTGATTCAAGAGAGAGGGCTCACTTTAAAGCTGGAAAAGTGTAAGATCAAGAAAGAGGAGGTATCATACCTGGGGCATTCCATAAGTGCCAATGGGATAAATCTAAAAAAGGAGTTAATAAACTCCATAATTAACATTTCAGAGCCAAGCAACAAAGATCAACTAAGACGTTTTTTAGGGATGACTGAGTATTACTCGGAAATTTTTGGCCAACTATACAGAGAAAACCAAGTGTATGAGGGAGTTAATGAAGAAATGTGCAAAGTTCATATGGTCAGAGGGGTGTAAAATGGAATTTGAACAAATAAAAAGGGAGATCAATAGTGCTCCCACGCTAAGTATGTTTGATTGTAAAGCAAAGACAATAATCTTGGTGGATGGCAGCAAGATTTGTTTAGGCGGTGTGCTGCACATATTCAGGATAAGGGCTCAGTGCCTATTGCATTTCCATCAAAGATTTTAAGGGGAGCAGAGTTAAATTACTCAACAATTGAGAAGGAGGTGTTGGGTGTTAAATGGATTTTGGAACATTTCAGGAACCTAGTATGGGGGTTGCCTATATTACTCAAGACTGACCATAAACCATTAGTGCACATATTGCAATCCAAAACACCACATTTAATTTTGCTGAGGATACGGCGTTGGTACTAGACATAACGCAGTATAATATATGCATAAATCACACTCCCGGTAAACAAAATATTGTAGCTTACTGTCTGTCAAGGTTACCGTGGGACTGTGGAGAAGATGACAAGGTGGGGGATGGGGATTCTCATGTAGATGATATTGTGGCCATGGTGAATCCAGGCATATCAAAGTAGGAGTGGTGTGAAAACGCTAGTGACTATCCAGAACAGATAAGTCTCAGGAGGGCCAAAAGTAGTGAATGGAATGATTGTGACCAAAATGTTGGGATATACACACAGATAAAAGATGAAATCTCAATGGACTTGTCATACATATACAGAGGTGACCGGGTCATTCCTCCTACAAAATTAAGAGAGAGAATAACATCTTTGGCTCATGAAGGACAGACATGTGGGCAGAAGCCTTACTAAAAGGAGAGGAAGGAGCAGTTATTAGTGGCCAGGTATGTGGAAAGATATGGAAGAGAGTGTTAAGAACTGTGTAACATGTGCGGCAAGTAATAAAGTAAACAACGTGAGAAAAACACCCTTGCATCCTGTGGAGATTCCAGCACAAGTGTGGTCCAAGTTGCCGATTGATGTCATGGGACCTTATGAGAATTTGGACAATCTTAAAATTTATATTGCGGTTCTATTGGACTATATCTCTAATTGAGTGTAGTGGGGTGTGATTGAAGGTCATGTCACTGCAGGAAAGAATATGAGTTTTTTTAGTTAAATTTTTAATATAGAAGGTGAACCAGAGGAGATTGTTTCTGACAATGGAGCTCAATTTACGTCAACAGAGTTTCAATCATTCTCAAGAGAGAGGGCCATTGAACATAGAACTACGTCTTTATACCATCCCATGGCAAATGGCCTCGTTGAAAGAATGAATAGTTTTGTGAAAAATGTTATTCAATTGGCCTTGGCGAATACGCTTCCATGGAGAGAGACTCTGAAGGAGGCTCTTTGTACCTATCGGACAACCCCACATTCCATGACAGAAGTAGAGCCATTTACCATGATGCGGGGAAGACAAGCATTTAATCAGTTAAGACCTGCATGGATGTTCATGAATACTTGTGATGGACGTATTGACATTGGAGAGATTGTAAGAAGAGTGAGAGAAAACAGGCCAAGTACAAGGAATATTACGATCGCAGGAATGGAGTGATGGAGAGCAAAATCAGAGATGGTGACTGGGTTTGCATAAAGGAGCCCAAGAAAGTGTTAAAAGAAGAGTCCAAATTCAGGTCTACACAGAAGGTCATAAGTTGTTCAAGGATGTCAGTGTTATTAGATGATGGTAAGAGGTGGGCCTGCTATGATGTAGTAAGGATGGAAGAGTTTGCTGGTAAGACAACCACTTAGAAGTTGACAGATGGTGATGAGAGGAATTCACAGGACTGTGGTGTTTGCACAAAGGCTAAAGACTCTGAAACTAGGGTTGCTGGTTCAAAAGACATGTTGTCAAGGAGGAACCGCAGGATGATTCAGAACTTCAATAAAGAGTTTATCTATTATTAAGTCACATTATATCGGCCAAAGAACTATCCTGCTGGCTGTTTTGGTTGCGGAACAATGTATCCTTTTCAGTATTTTATAACTTTCTTTGTATAGCACATTTTCCTCTTATGTTCTCTTGTTTTCCTGCCCTTTTTGTTTCCTTTCCCTTATTAGCCCTGTTATATCTTCTTGTACACACTGTAGGGGGGGGAGATGTTATATGGGGCTTAGCTTGTATTATGTCAATGCTTGAATGATTCTGGAATGCATGCATTCCAGAATCATTCAGTTGAGTGTTGCTGTCACTGGCAGTGGTTACCCCAGGGGCTCTGTTAATAAACTTATATTCCTGAGTTACAACTGCTTCATCATTTAACACGCCACAGTCTCCTGTGAATAAAGGTAATATTGTTTGAGTAATGCTACTTCATTGAGTTAATAAAAACCTCTTCATACATATACACTGACATCTATGTACTGGGCGATAGGTTCACTAACCTGAGAGTTTTCTGGAAAACGGGTCAATCTTCTTCGGGTTCGTGATGGACCGCTGACTGTCTGCGTTATAGCAACACGCCCGGTTGCTAGGCAACAGGAGTGCTTGCGTTCTTGATAGAAATAGTACCCGAAGCTTGATGGCTGGTCGCGTCAGTGCGCCGTCTTGTAAGTATATGCTGTGTGGGACAATAAGGTCCTGCTCAGCAGTAGGACTGAATGGATGATGCAATAAAGAGTTTGATGCTGAAAATGGAACAGTGTGGATTGCTATATTATTCATTGCTGAGATGTACTGGGGCGCATGCATCACTTGAATGTAAGGTGACCGTCCTAAGTTTAAAATAGGTAAATAAACTGTCCAGTCTTCAATGGGTGATAGTGGTATACGCTGGAGCTTAGTTACAAGTGTGGACATAGTCGGACTGAACTCCTCCTCACTAAGATATCTGCTCTCATGAACTCTTTAACTGTGAATCTGATTATATTTTTTGTTGTGTGATATGTTTTTGTATTTAAAAGTACTCAAATAACTGGTCATAACTGCTGGCCCCACATGCTGTACAGGAATTGTTACTATTGAAAAATTCTTTATTCTTGAAAAATGTTGTGTGAATTGTTCTCAAAAACACAAATTGAAATGTAACCACATTTACTTTTACCACTGCACTCACTTTTTGTCTTTAGTAAATTTCTTTGAACATCTTGAATTTGTTATGTTTATTGAAACTTGCAGGCAAATCTGCCTTTGTGTGCCCAGGTTTCGTCCCACAAAGTTCGCGAGGGGTCCCGTTCAACTGTCATTTATTGCGATCTTGTAGCCAAGATCAGACCAGGAGCACCCGAAATAGTCTTAACCCTTTCTGTAATTATTCAAAATATTTCCCAATTTGGAGTTAACAATCGAATGTGCACCTCTACACACACCTCTTCCAGAAACTTTAAGTGAATCAGCCACAATTTGGAATTGAACAACACCTCTCTGGTGAACACACATGCCCTGCGCCACAAGGCGTCATTAATGACTATGCCAAGAGTACTCACCCATTTATAATGAGCACTACAATTTGGTTCCTTAGTTTCGATTTGAATCAAGTTATAAAATGTGGATATAAAATGGCGGCATGGCATAGAGGCAAACATAAAGTCTACACAGGTATGCGTCTCAGGCTTGCTTTGAAAATTCGCCCATTTAGAGCCAAGAGCCGATCTGATTCGCAAACATTGAAGCACAGTCATTGAGCTGGGCTCCAGCTTTTCTTGAAGTTTTAATAATGACAAAAATGACCCATTTGGAAAGAGACCCCTAGACATACAAATTCCACCCATAGCCAGGTTTTACTATGCCCCCATCCATGCTCGATTTTACATCTAGTATGCCCCGCATTGGCGCTCTTCGGCTATATGGGTGGTCTATTTTCACACACTGCAATACTTTCTGTCAAGCCCTGAGATTGGTACCCAGTAGGGACATTGATCTATGTGCCACTGCTAAGCATAGCTGCTCCCAGATGCATGGGTTCAGCAGCTCTCTTTTCGATTTTTACATGAGATAATAGACCCCACTCTCACCCAAGTAGGAGATGAAGGTGACTGTTGCTTAAAAGCAGAAGGAGAGCATTAGTGATAAAGGAATCCCCTAAATTGGGTACCGGCCTGGTATTTGGAGATATATAATATCATTGTTTTTGTCCTGCAAGAATGCCCCCATCAAACTGAGGGAGCATTGCCCATGCAGGGATAGGTGAGAGGGATGCAGATAGGCTCTGTGGGGGGAGCGGTGGTTCTGACAGGCCTTTTTAGCAAATAGAGGACCTGGCTGCAGGGTCTACAATTGTGTATGTTATTTTCTATTACTTTTTCGTTATTAGTGTTAATGCATACTGTGACACATGTGAAGGTTCAGCAGCACTACCAAACAATCAGCATCCAGCAACGAAAATTACACATTTCCATGTTGCCCACAGAAGTTACAGATCCTTGGTTTGTGTAGTATCCTGCTGCACTAGCTATCCTGGTGGATTGTGGAACAGTACATGGAACCCAGGGTCCCTGCAGGTTCTGAGAGTGATGGTCGGGGATCTTTCAGGATGGGAGCTACACTGGAAGGATTTACCATACCTGCTCACCTGCCTAACCTTCTCTACTGATACCTGTAACAATAAAGTACACTTCCTTCTGTACTCACCTGGTCCGTGTGCTTCCTGAGGCCTTCCGGTGTCTCCTGTGATCCAGGACACTACAATTTTAATCTACATGCAATCCTTTCTGGTGTAACCATGAAAAAACAGCATTTTAAAAGGAAATTATTTAATTGCACTAGAATTGAAAACAAGCTCCTTTTAAAACTGTACAATGTTAATTTCTAATGATTGCTTCCTGTACTTATTATAGTCATAAGAAGAACATTTCACGGGTCTTAGTAAGAAAAATACATGATCAAATCTTGGAATAACCTTACACATTATTTTCTGATAGAAAGTAATTATTGCAAGATGAACACTATGGAACAACCAATCTGCACTATTTGAAATACTCCTAAATAGTAGCAATGGGTCTTCTTTGCTGCTTTACATAAAATCAAAGAGCATTTTGGGAACATATTTGCTAACTATGTCAGTCCTAAAAGAGTTGCATGTTTGAATCACAAAGTACAAAATACATAGTGGGTTTTGTGATTGTCCCATGCTTCACAAGACCCACCCTAATATATAATTGGTGAGAGCAATGAACCATATATACTCATGTGGAAGACTTCAGGATCTGGATGAGAGGGTAAATTGGTTGCAGCAACAATCACTACAGTGGAGGTTGATGGGTATTCAGCTTCTCCTTTCCAATTTTGGAGCCGTGCAGATCTTTAGAAGAGGAGGGGCTGACTCTCATATACAAAAAAAGGCTATGGATATTGGGCTGTGTGCATGCCCAATACAGATACATTCCATTCATGGGTAACTCTGCTGGTGTCTACACTCGGGCCTTCCTAAAATTGCACAAGAAAGCACTATTTTAAGAAGGTTTTGCATACATCAAGAGATGAACTGTAATTACTGTGATCCCAAAAGAAAGAAAAAAAATGATAAGCTGCAAGCATTTTATAGGCCATTATTGGTCCTCAATATTAAAATTATTAGTGCCAGTCTGGCACAATGCTTTGTAGCAAATACATTTAGGGAAATGTATTACAAATGGAAACAAAGCTATGCATCTTTGAAAATTGTAGGGGGCACCAGAGAGCTGCCAAACAGATGGTTGCACTCTAACAGAGCTCTTTATGTCAACAGCACACCTTTAAAATCCTTTTGTTATCCCTCTCAATACTGATTTCCCCACCTGGGCAGGATCATTGTTCTGACCTGCACCTGAAGAGTTGTCTGCGCCTGTCCATGGTGCTGTGAGAGTGAGACCATGGGCAATGATGACCTGGGCTCATACACAAATAAATCCTGATGAGTGTGTGTGTGTGTGTGGCGGGGGGGGGGGATAAAGGAACCAATCCACCTGATTGCCCCTCTACTTATTCTGCATTCTGGGGCTGGTTGATGGCAGATATCTAGGCCCACATACCTCTACGAAAAAACAAACTCTGCATGGTATTGATGCTCCCTGACCCTGGTGGACACCAGGACTCATCCACTTCCTGTTCCACTCCCCTGTGCTGTTGCTATGATCACAATTAGGAGATGCTCCGACCTGGAGCTGGAACTTGGAATTGCTATGAGCATGCAACGATGACACAGCTGTACACTGGCTTGGATGACCGGATATGATACAGTGGGAATTTCATGTGTCGATGTTGAGAAGTCATTCATTTCAATAAGAACGGTATTCCTAGGGCAGGTGTTCAAGTGATTTGGAACAAACTTTACAAAATTAATTATGTTACTGTATGCGAACCAATTTGCAGGGCTAAGGACAGGAAACGGTCTGCTCGAGTGAATGGAAGTGAAAGAGAGACGTGATTCAGGGGTGACTGCACTCCCAACTGTAGTTTTCAATAAACATAGAATTCCAAGCAGAACTTTAGAGAGGGAGCAGCTGGGGTAGTTTTGTTATGAGTGCAGTGCTGTGACTTACCTTTTCCCGATCTGCTCTGGAGTCTGAATGTGATGTCATGAAGGCTTGGAAATGGAATGTTGTGTGAATGTTCTCTGCTGGGTGTTTTCTGAATGGCAGTTGGTGAGAGGCTGGCTTAGAGAGAGGGTGGCCAGTGGATGTGTCCTCATGTGTCTATGTACTTGTAACCTGTAACTTGATGCTATGTAACCTGGAACAGAAGTAAAGACGGTTCCTTCTGTACATGGAACACTGTGTCATCTGTAACTAAAGCACCTCATTTAATCAAGCAGTTAAATCCCTTTGGACATGATAGAACACATGCATACAATTGCATGAATCGATAGTTTATCTCTGGTGGACTTCACACCTGTGGGTTTGCAGTCATTATTGAATGGGGTAACATCTTTAAGTGAGAATAAATTGGTAACCAATCCTGCAAAATCACAAATAATGACCATCAGTGGTAAAAGAAAGAGGAAAAGGTATGTTTGGGCAATAAACAATTTAAAAGTGACAGAGGTTGATTCACTGTGTTATCTAGGTTTTGTATTTTCTATGAAAAAATGCGCTTGTCAGGCACAAACATAAAATGGAAGAAAAAGTAAGATCATGTATTAAACTGATCAAGTCCATAAAACACAGGTTATGTGCCCTTTCGCTCGTTCCTTTAATAGAATTCTACCATCTGAAGGTCTCTTCTGTGATTCTCTATGGAATTCAATTGATTATCCTCAATAATAGAAAGTATGATAGCTTTCCTTGAAGGCCGTATTTTGAAATAAGTCCTGGGGTTGCCGAGATCGGTGCCAATAAGTGTCATCTGACTAGAACTAGGTTTAGAATTTTGGTGGGCGCAATAAATGACAACATTTTTAAAAAAAAAATATATAAAGGTGACAAATATGGAAATCCCGACTCTGGGCTTTTATTTAGGCGAAATGATGAAGAACTCTGTCTTCCTCTGCAAATTCAAAAAACGTTATTTACGTTTTATGGAAACAGCTGACATAGGCCCTCATTACGACCCTGGCGGAAAGCGACTGACCGGACCGCCACAGCGTAAATAGCGTTTCCGCCATTGCACGATGGAGCAAAGTGCGGCCCATTCCGACCCATCGGGCACGAGCACCATGCCATGGCGGAAGTGCAAAGTCCGCGATGGCGGAAATGACCCCAAAACGGCCCACACCGCCGCCGTACGGCGCCCTAGGTGCAATACCGCCACCCATCATAGCGGACACCGCAGTGAGCGCCAACCGGAAAGTACGGCGACCGTAAATATACGGAAACGGAAGTAAAAACATGGGCCCGGAACGGGAAACAACACCCCGTACACCTATAAAACCACTAAATACACACAACCAATAAAAACACCACCCTGAGACACATCCCAACCCCTCATCCACCCTAGTGAAACCAAGAAAAATGGGAAAAGTAGCGAAGAAAGCGTGCGACCGCAAGCGGCAGGTCCACTTCTCCCGTGAGGAACTCACCGTGCTAACAGAGACCCTCCAGGAGAATGCCGCCGCCGTCTTCTCCACGCAAATGACCAGGACGGCACTTGCGAACAAGAAGGCCATATGGGCCCTGGTGGCACAGCGGGTAAGTGCGGTGGGGACCGCACCCCGCAACCCACAGCAATGCAGGAAGCGGTGGGACGACCTGCGGATACGCGTCCGTAGCATACTTTCTGCCAACCGCAACATTGCCACAGCCACCGGGGGAGGGTCGGAATCACCCATCAAGCTGACCCCCTGGGAAGAAATATGTGCCTCCACCATTGGAATGGAGAGCATAGAGGGAGTCGGAGGGATGGAGAAAGGAGTGCAGACATCCGGAGAATCAGGTAGGTGGCCCAAATAAAACAATGCCAAAACCACAATGTACAATCATGTGAAGTACCACGTGCCCACACAGTGCAACAGAAACACATGGCCAGGAGAACGTCCACACACATTGGCCTGATAGCGCACTTTAAAACCACAATAAATACATAAATAATTAAAAACCCCAAAAACACCCACTACACGTGCAGCAGGCACACCCTAACTGCAGGCTGCCAAACAACTGCACCCTCACTCCACACACAAATGAAAGAACCTCCAAGGCCCCGACCCGAATCACCCTCAGGTACCACCCCAATGCATGTGATACATTGCCATTCCAATTCCCACAGACCCATTAATAACGCTCGCCCTCCTTTACTCCACCACAGGGTCCGATCCAAACGACGAGCTCCAGGACACCCCTACCAGCACACCTGCAAAGAGGGCCAAGACCGACGGCCAAAGACCCTCCACCTCAGCTGCACGCATCAAGACACGGCAGCAGCACATATCAAGTGGCAGCACACAGGAGGGAACATCAACAGGCACCCCAGCAGCCAGCATGCCCACAACAGCACCACCACAGGTCCCCCCAATGGATGCCACAGAAGGTACTGCCTCTGGTGGCAGCAGCACCATAGGTGACACCCCATTAATGGCAGCATGCTCCGACACAGAAGACGGGGATGTCGAAGTCAGATCCATCCATGACCTGTCCCAATCCCCCTGTCTGTTCCATCCCGTACACCATGAGGATACCACGCAGGGGCACCCACAAGACGACGACTGGCCATCCCCCACAAGCCCTGTGGCAGGGCAACATGAGGCGAACAGCCCCTCTGTGACACCACCGCAAATGGCCATGGCCCAGCAGAGGCAACAGTCCCTCGACCAGTTAATCGTGCAACAGCAGCAACTGGCCACGCTCCTCAAGGACCATGCCGATGGATGTGGGGGCACTAAGGCAGACATAGAAACATCAACTGAGACACTTAGGGCACAAATCGAGAGTAGCACCGAGAGCCTGAGAGTCCAAATGGAGAGAAGCACCGAGAGCCTCAGGGGGGAACTGCATGCGACGTCCAAAGACGTATGTGCCGAACTTGCCGCAGTGCGCCGTGTGCTCACTGAGCTCTCACAAACCCTTAGGGACATGCATGGACGTGAGCAGGCAGAGACATCATCCGTTGCAAGTTCAGTCCAGGGCAGCCCCCAACGTAGATCTGGGAGGAACCTGCGCTCCACAGGCAGGTGTGCCCCTGATACCCGCAGAGGGGGCTTGCAATAGCGACTGCCCACTGACAATGAGCATCTTTGGACACTGGTGTTCGTGGGGGAGGTAGGAGGGTGGAGGGGGTGTGTTGGGCTCACTTGGGTGGCGGGTCGATAGGGTGTTCAACATGATATCAC
Organism: Ambystoma mexicanum; assembly: GCF_040938575.1. Classification (NCBI taxonomy): domain Eukaryota; kingdom Metazoa; phylum Chordata; class Amphibia; order Caudata; family Ambystomatidae; genus Ambystoma; species Ambystoma mexicanum. The sequence continues at coordinate 825,191,498 of NC_090930.1, read as the reverse complement.
ATATGCCATAAACAATGCACGATCAAACAATGAGATGTGTGGACAATGATCTTTGTGTACTAGGCCATCATAGGCGTACAGTCCATATTGTGCATGTACCAGACACACACAGTGCCACGAGTCCCGTGTCCATGTATCAGCCACCAGGCGTGAGTGCTAGAAGCATGCATCTATGAGATGCTGACGAATTTCACGGCCCTCCTGTGCCTCGCAGACTCCTTGAGGTGCTGCCACATCCCCACCCTCATCATGACCATCTTCAGGTGCTTGCAGTTCTGCGTCAGGGGGCATGGTTGTAGTCCTCCTCATGCTGGTCCCGTGGGTTCCGGACTGGTGTGAGATGCCATCTCTTCAGTGGATATCCGGCATCACCTGTATGTGGACGATAAACGAATTATGTGGAATGCCATTGCTACGTACGCACCCCCCCCCTTCCTGCCAGGTCATTGCCGCATCACATACCCCACATCATCATGCATGAAATGAGACTCACCGAGTAGCCAGGATCTGTTCCCTGCGTGTCGCTCCATGTAGCGTGGTATTGTAGAGTTCCTCAAGACCATAGGATCATGGGTTGATCCAGGGAATCGGGCACAACAATGTGTAATGATCCTGTTGGAGTCACACACCATTTGTACATTCAGTGAATGAAATTGTTTTCGGTTGCGGTACTGGGCCTCCATGGCATGTGGGACGACCAATTCCACATGGGTGCAGTCGATGGCACCAATGCAACCCGGTATGCCGCCAAGTGCATGGAATCCCACTTTTGTGTTGGTTATTTCCTGCTCCGAGCGTGGTAGAGAGATGTAGTCGTCTGCGTGCTGCAGGAGGGCATCGAGCACTTGCAATAGTGTCCGTGAGAACAGTGGCTGAGAAATGCCATGCAACTGTCCGACTGTGTGCTGGTAGGTGCCTGTGGCCAGGAAGTGGAGTACAGACACCACCTTCAGTAGGGGTGGGATGGCGGTTGGGCTATCTATCATGCTGACAAGGTCAGCCTGTGTCATGTCCACAATGGCGGCTATGGTGTCCCGGTCCAAACGGTAGAGGGTGTGGATCTGCTCAGCAGTGAGGTTGAACGGATGTGCTCGGAGGCGTGGGATTGCGGGCTGCCTGCGTGGTGGTAGTGGCTGTGCTGGCAGCCCTTGCTGGCCCTGCCTTGCCCTCCTCCTCCTCCTGCGTCTCCTCCGTGCGGCCGGTTGTAGTTGGTGTTCGTCTTCTTCTTGGAGTTGGAGTACTTGCAGTGCTATCAGGTCCCCCAGGGCCAACATCGCGAGTCCTGCCGGTAGCATTTCGGAGTGGTTGTGGGAGGAGACTGGGCGTGCAATTTATGTGTTTTCAGGCTGTATGGCCTCCACCTGTGGTGATTCATTCCACCTGTGCAAGCTGCTCTCCCCTTTGGGCGAGCACGTCCCGCACACAACGCTGCAATTCGAGGAATGGCATCTTGCTATTACAATCATGTATTAGTACCCGATGGCCGTGTAACATTGGTTGATATGTTCATTCGGCTATGGTCCCATTGTTTCACATGCATTCTTTGCAGTCACGAACAGACTTGTGAAGGGTCAGTGGAACGTAGTACTCGAGTAACGGTGGACCCTCATGCATCACTGTACCGAGGTTCACCGACGGGCGGGGCGTGCCATTTGTGAGTGAAGGCAGTTGCCATTTTCACACACAGCCGCACTAGATGGTTTAATTTGTGATTTCAAGCGGCCACAGATGCCTTTTCGACGTGATGTTGCAAATGAGGAATTCGAAGGGCGGCGCTTTCGGTCTTCAGCTAGCGGCGAGGAGATGCCCACAGGTCTGACTGCAAATATAACGTTCTATTGTTCAGTGTCCTTGGGACAGGGGCCATGGCGAGGATGCAATGATTGATATGAATAGTTTGGGATGCGCAATAGCGAAGTGGATGATGAGGCCGGACGTTCCCAAATACATGTTACTTCACAACACTGGAATTACGGGCTGGGGCACAGTGGCTTTTGCAGGCTGCATAACACACAGACTCAATGGAATTCTCACATGTTATGTGAGTATGGTAACAGGCGTTCTCATTACGGGATGAGGGAATGATGAATGGATGCATGGGCAGATGATTTGATACGGTGTTTGCCATGTACAGGGCTTCTTAGAATCTGTCCGCCTCCCCTGCGCTATGTGATGCAGGGCTGCCATAGTGGGACCATCGTCTATCTGGCCTTGTTGAGCCCTCCCTGTCTCGACGCGCCTTCAGACACTTGTGTCCATGCACGTTACCAATCCCATCTGATGGATTCTGTTTTCACAGACGCATGCACAGGTACACTCGTTTGTGATGGTGTTTTCACCTCGATATGGATAGTTATGAGTCGCAAGTGGTTTTGGGGTGGTGATGATCCTTTGGAGTGGGCTTGCATGCATATGGCTGTGGATTTAGTGTGATCATTGAGGTGAGTTGTTCGGATGTAGTTCTGATGGCCATTCTATTCTTTTTCTTTTCTTTTGGTTGACAGGTATCTCCTCCCCTTTTGCCACTGCCATCTGTATGCCACTCCTGCAGATGGCTTTTACTCCCGACACCTGCTGCTTCGTGTTAATCAGTGGAGCAGCATTACGATCTTATGGGACGATCGCCAATGGGCCACATGCCCTTACGCAGTACTAGTGGCTCGGAGCAACATTTCGGCCTTTCAGCTGGTCTAGTGCCTCCCTATTGGGACGGCCCTGCGGTTCTAGGCGCTTCCATGTTGCCTTTTCGTACGGAATGTAGCCCCTGTGTACCATGAAGGAACAGGGCGTCACACAAGAAGTAGCTGGTCATTTCTTGCGGATGCAGCCCACAATGGTGAAATGTGTTTTGGAGTTCATGGCCTAATGGCTGTATGGGCTTGGTGAATTTGTTGTGCATTGAATTTCTATTCTGATATGGGCCGTGTAGCGTTCTTCTTTGCAAGTGATGTGGCATATTCCTATTTGGGGAGCGATGTATTGTGAGGAGATCTGCATTGGGTTCCAGCTTCGGAGTATAGTTGCGTGGTACTGTGCTGGGCGCGTTTGCCTACGAAGCCCAGTGAGGTCAGGGGTGAGGGCTGCCAATATGACTGTTTGGATGATGTCATGCTCAGGGGCGGGGGATTAGGTTTTGTGTAACAGATGCCGGTCAGCCAGGTGGATTGGTGGAATGATGTGATTATCGGAATTATGCTGCCTGTGTTTGCGTGCGTTTCTTGGTGGGAGACTGAGGTCATGTCCATTGGTATAGCTTCTGTATTCGTGCCATCTGTGCCCTGCAGCTCCCATTGGCCCCTCTTGTGATTCTTTTGTTCGTTGGCATGCATGGGTGACTTGTACATTTCACTGGTTGCATTGTGACTTTGTTGCACCTACGGGGAGTTGTACTATGTGGCCAGGGAGCGGTGTACAGGCACTCAGTGGGGCCGTTTACGGTTGATTCGCGATGCCGTACTTCTCACCATGGCGGAATGGTACTTTCCGCCGTGCTTGATGGCGTTAGGTACATGTCCGCTAGGGTCGGAATTCGCGTACCCTTGCGCCATGGTGCTAATTACGGTTTGGCATGGCGCGCGCGCGCGTACTTGGTGCAGTTAGCGTTGGCGTTCACTACGGTGTCGCTAATGGCATCGTACTTTACGGTGACGGGTCATAGTCGCACCGAGCGCTATTCGATGGCGGTATTGCATTTCCGCCATCGTTTTTCGCTTTCCGCCAGGGTCGTAATGAGGGCCATAGTGTGTTTTTTTATATCGTTCTGAATTTGTTATTCTCACTTGTCAAAAGCAAGTCACAAGAGCCATAGCAAATGGTATATAACATTGAAATCCGACCCCTGAGTACAGGCTAGCAAATATGGAAACAGAAGTGAACAATCAATAATGGTTTATAAAAATCAAACATTGAATTAAGGAAGAAAATAAAAAGAGCAGAAAGAGAAGAAGAGAAGAAAGAGAAAAAAGGGGGGATAAGTGCACAGTTAACAATATGCATTATATAGTTAAAGCATTAACCATATTGCATCAAGAAAAGATCCCCAAATGGGGGTGAAGGCGCTAGAGAGCCTGAGCAATATGGCAGCAACTTGAGAGAGGGCCCGTGGGTGCAGACGAATGCAATGCTCTCGGCCCTGTAAAACACATATAATCGCTTAAAGAAGAGGGAAATATCTCGTGGAAAATAGCAATAGCAAACACAGAAAGTCTGGAGGTGATTGTTGCAGCGGAGCCGAAGTACTAAGCAGCTGAACACCAGACTGCTGAAGGCACCATGGCCGGCCCCGCTGGAAAAATGGTGCGAACAACGCAGACCGTGAGCTGGGAATTCTGATCAGCCCCAGATCACAGCAGCCGAGCCACTGGGCGGTGAGAGACACTTGCCACAACCGAGGCGCTGATCGCCACACGGGACCGGGGGTACCCCTGACCCAGACCAAAGTGGCTGGACGAGACCGATGGACAGCAACAGTCTCCAGGTCTGAGAGGCGGCACAGGAGGTTGCCCGTGAGCGGCTTACCCCCCCCACTGAGCTGCACTGGGGGCCACATCTTAACACCTGGACCAGAACACTGTGGCCGCAATAACAGGAAGCAGGCGGTAAGAGAACGCTGGCTGCATCACCCGCCTGGCATCTTAAGGCCATCAACTGAAAGCAATACAAAGTAAGTCTGCGGCGCAGCGAGGACGGGGAATAAAACGAAGGCCCTGACGCAGCCCAAGCCCCGGTGGAACTCTAATACCTGGCCCCAAGATCCTTAAAGACAGAGGCGCGCAGAGCGGCAGCTCCTCACACTAACACCATCACCTGCATGTCCATTCCTGGGCCCCGACAGCGGGCGCCGTTCCCGCAATCAACGCTGAAAGAATCACAGCACTCCAAGCTGGCAAACAAACAACACCAGCGGGGCCAAACCACCCTCACACACTGCATCCTGGAGGAGAGGATAGAGAAGGATCCGGCCCCAGACGCCCGGAACCAGCGGCCTAACGTACGTGGGCACAGCCCCTGCCCCTGTCCCTAAACGAAGTCGGCCAAGACTACGTTCTCCACCCGGAGTGCATACAGGGTGATCAGCCGCACAGCGGAGACTGCGATGCTGGGAGGGACCCTTTATTTGCATCCCCCCCAGCCTTCAACGCATGAACCGGGCAGGGGAAAACAAACAGATCTACTGGAGGTAACAATGACTGCGCCGCGACTGCAGGGGCTACCCCAATGGCTGGATCACACCCCAAGGGGGTCTAATACTGCTACCCTGAATGTCAGCAGGAGAGTCTTCCTCACCAGCCCTCACACTTCACGGGAAACACAGTACAGGGGTGTGAAGTACCCGCAAATGTTTACGAAGAGAACTCTATAAGAACACCACAGATCCAGTGCAGCGGCAATCACCGGCACCCGCTCAACCAACGCACAGGCCACCCCTGGGGAAGAGGACCTGCATAACCCCCAATTAATAGGCAAGCAATAACACCTGGCAAATGCGTTGCACCTGAAGGGGCGAGGAATCGAAGGCAATTAAAAGACCAGGAAAGACACGAAGGGTAAAAGGTCAGAGATCTACGAGGGACGGCCCCCCGGGAACCTCCCAGAACAAGGTGCATACAAACAACCTCTCGCACACCCAAAGTCGTCACCGAGACCATCCTCATGACTTGGCTGTCCCTGGGAAAAGGCGCAGAAGGGCATGCAACAGATTGTGCATAATGCAGAGTCGAAAGATCACACAGACAAAGAAAAGCCAGGAAGCCTCCCAAGGCGTTCAACGCGCAATAAAACCGACATGAATGTCTAGGCACAGCTGCAGACTATCCTGGCCGAAATGAAACTAATCGGCTAAAGGACTCAAGAAACGAACAGCATGGTCCAAGAGATCAGAAAAGACCTTCAAGACATACAAAACCAGCTAGCCCCTCAAGCTGAACAAACCACCGAAAACTAACAGCACATAAGCACGCTGGAAGACAACCAAGCTACAGTGGAAACCGACCTAGATGGGGTTATACGGGAGGTGCAGAGGCTGGGGAAAAGATGGAGGACCAGGAAAATCGCTCCCGCAGGAACAACCTAAGGGTGGTCGGTATTCCAGAAAACGCTGAAGGCACGGACTTGAAAGGCTACATATACGATCTCCTGCAAAACGACCTCCATCACCCCAATGCCAGAGACCTTACCATCGAAAGAGCCAACAGGGCGCCGATCCCAAAGCCGGCGCCTAGCGAATGCCCCCGAGTGATTACCATGAGACTCTTGAACTTTCAGCATAAAGCCCTCATCCAAAAGGCCTATAGATCGACACCCCCAATGCGCAAAAATGGCTCGGACATTAAGCTATTCAGCGATTACTCAAGTGTAGTATCCAGACGGAGGAAAAGCTTTAACCCCATCTTTGAGGCGCTAAAAGCAACAGAACACAGACACTATCTGAGATTCCCTGCAACATGGTGCATTCATCTGGAAAGGCAAAGGCACAAATTTGCAGAGCCAGAGACGGCATGGCAATTTCTGCAACAGCACAACATATTGACAGCGGAATTCACCCCATCAGCGCCGGAGGAGACTAGATCTTCACGCACCATGCCACCCCAAACAGACCGCCCAGGACCCAGGGGGCGATGGCAGAGGGCAGGCTGAGGACCTAAAGGTTGGAATTCGGACCGTAAGAACCGCACCAATGAAACATGAAGGGCACAAGGCAAGAACCCACAAGGAGAAAACTGAGTGGAATCCAGGGAAGAAAGGGGGAAAAAAATAAAAAATAAAATAACAAGAATAAGGGAATAGCCGAGTGCTCAACCAAAGGGACAGCACTAAAACTCCTGACCACAGGGAACCCCTCTATCCAGCCATAGGGGCAGAGGGCGGGGCGACAGCAGGCAGGCCAAGCGCTCCCGCACCTACTGAGCTCGCGCTCCACACCACCCCCTATGCAGGTTTAGTATGACATATGGGTAACGAAGATGAGACAACAGCTCTCACATACCAATTCTATATGTGGGTAATTCAACCCAGTATTGGGTGTGAGCTGATGGTTGGCCCACCCGATGTTTTTGTTCAAGGTTAGACAGAGGTCATGGTTCAGACCTCATGTTTGTTGTACGGGGAGCACTCCCCCATAAGTTAACCCTGCGAGACGAGTAAGAACCCCACACCTACACCTATGGGTGCCAACAGAGAGCAAGCAAGCAGCCGACCACAGGGCTAGATCCACAAGATGAACTCCCCACAAGACAAATGGCTAAAATCTCCTGTGTGACCCTAAATATTCAGGGCCTGGGCCGCCCCATCAAATGTAGGCATATGCTGAACCTAATGAGGGACATGCAGGGAGACATTATCTTCCTACAAGAGACTCACCTCAATGGATAGAAGCAGAGAAACTAGCGCTGGGATGTGTAGGGGCGGCAGCACACTCACCACACCATGGAAAATGCAGGGTATCAATCCTGATTCACAAGCAGATCCCGCTGCAGATCCAACACACGGTCAGCGATGGAGCAGGCTGATATGTCCTAATCCAAGGCCAAATATCCAGGACACAATCACTCTACTAAATCTATACGCACCCACTACAGAATCCCCAGCATATTTTGTCGATACCTTTGCAGAATGCGCCATGTATATGGACAACTTCACTATTATAGGGGGAGATTTCAATCTGACCTTAGACAGAGACTGCAGAGGACCAGAGATAATGAAAATAACTAACACAAAAAAAATACTAGCCCTAAACACCCTAATGGCTGACCTGCACCTGGTAGACGTTTGGAGACACTCCCACCCCGAGGAACATGACTACACTCACTGCTCCCACCGTCAAGACAGCTACTCCCATCTGGACTATTGGTTAATGCCCGCTAACACCACCCATATGGTCGTGAGCTTCAAAATACAACCGACCACCATCTCATATCATGCCCCAATCTTACACTCCCAGAAACGCCCCGGAAGCCCCCACTTTGGCGCCTAAATCTCAGAATGCTACAATACCCTGACATAGTGGAACACCTGATGGATGACACAGATAATTTCTGGGCAGACAACCTAACTCCACAATATACACCCTATAGATGCTGGGATGCCTCCAGTCATTCAACAGGGGGCAATGCATCTTGCAGTGGGCCCACAAAACTAAGGGATGGGGGCAGAGGGAGACCATTCCAACTAGGGAGCTTAAGATGCTGGAGGGAAGACACAAAGTGACACAGGATCAAATGTTCTGACCTCCGATAGCGAAAACGAGGAGCGAGATCAAGCAAATTACCACTGACAGAGCACAGAAGGCATATACTAGATTGGCACTAAACTACTATTTGGAGTGCAAAAGACCCTTATGGAAAATGGCACTCACCCTCAAGGAACGCCAAGCCACTCAGCTAATCACAGCCACCACGGATGACACCAACATGCTGATAGAGGGGGATGACCGTATAAACACAAGGTTTGCTAAGTTCTATCGTGAGCTGTACACCAACACTGACTCATGTACGCCTCAAAAAATAGAAACATTTCTAGAGTCGGTGCCCATAACCCATATCACAGCGAATCAAGCAGCAACACTAGACGCACCCATTACACCCAAAGAAATCAACCGAGCTATACAGTCCCTGTCCGGGGGAAAGGCGTTGGGTCCTGACGGAATTCCGATAGACCTCTACAAATGCCTTGCAGACGAAGTTGCCCCGAATCTAGCAGAGGTCTTGGAAGAAGCACTAATCTGCAAGCGCCTGCCCAAATCTATGTTAGGTGCTAACATAATAGTATTCCACAAAAAAGGAAAAGACCCAGAACTGTGCGGGTCCTACAGACCAATTTTGCTTATAAATTCGGACACCAAAATTCTGGCTAAGTGCCTGGCCCAAAGAATAGAGAATCTCATGCCACTACTTGTCCACAGAGATCAGACAGCCTTCATAAAGGGGCGACACTCCGGAGATAACATTCACAGACTACTGCATATAATTGCTGGGAAGAGAGACCCCCACAACACTATAATCGCGGTAGATGCTGAGAAAGCATTCAATAAGGTGCAATGGGGATTCATGTTCAGAGCTCTCCAAAAATACAGCTTTCCCTCCAGATTGATACAGCTAATCAAACTTCTCTGCAACAGTGATCACAAATGGAGTGGCATCGGAAGAATTCACATTGCAATCGGGCACGCGCCAGGGCTGTCCATTATCGCCGCTCTTATACGCTCTGTCCATTGAACCATTGGCAATAAAGATGCGCACAGACCCAGCATGGGCGGGAATCCGTCAGGGCCCGGAAGAGCATAAAGTCTCATTATACGTGGACGACCTCTTAATCTACATCAACAACTGCCCAGATGCACTCCCCTATGTTCGGTCCCCACCACAAAAGATAGGCCCAATGGTGGGCTACAAAGTGAACTGGAGCAAAACCGAAGTTATGCCCCTCTGGCGTGACATACTTTGGGACCCTGGAGGTGTCGCACCATTCACGCTCCAACCACATTCCTTGAAATATCTAGGGATCCGAATAAGCGCATCAATAACGTAACTCAGAGATCTCAATTACCCCAGGTCCTAGATAACACTCAGAAAGACCTTGAAAGGTGGGAACACTGACACTCTCACAGTCAGGGAGGATAAATGCCTTTAAAATGAACTCTTTCCAAGCTTATATATATCATGATGATGGTACCAGTCACACCGACAGTACGCATGCTAAAAGAAACGAACAAAGCCATCAGTAAATTCATCTGGAGGGGCAAGAAAGCCTGCGTCCGGCTTACAATCCTACAAGCTCACAAATCCTCGGTGGGGCTGGCGGTTCCCTCTCGCAAGGCATACTGTCAAGCAGCCCAACTGATATGGATGAAACAATGGCTCAATATGAATGAAGGCACCCGCTGGCACAACATGGAGACGTCCCTAATGGCCCCAATGCACCCCATCGAAATCATGGCGACTCCACTACACAAGCTCCCAAGATGCATGAAGACGCACCCTATATTTAGACACAGGCTCCGAGTGGCACAAGGGGCACAGGTCAAGTGCCCACCGGCCTGGGCCAGTATAAGATTGATCCTGTCCTACGCAGCAGCGCAGACACTGCACTACCGACAAGCAAGCTCATGGGCTAATGTTTGACTAATGGATATCATGGAAGAGGGAGTCCTGGCGAGATTCCTGCAGGCTTGAATTAAGCTGGGGCTGGGGCCGGGCGGCTGGCTACATTATCACTCTATCCAAGCAATGATAATCCAACACACCACATTAGAATCCAGACAGCAGCCTGCCATGCCGTGCGAGAAAGAAATTGACCATAACACTGATGCTTTCCCACACAGATGCACCTTCTATCTGATGGCCATTCCAAATAACCTTCACAGATTAAACGCATTGGCGGTAGCCTGAATAGAGGACCTAGACACCTCAGCAAGTGCATCCAACATCCAAAGAAGCTTTGCAGCTGTCCCAAATGCCTCCCTCAATCTCAAGAATAGGGAAACTCAATTCAGGATACTACATCGACTATACTACACCCCCGATAAGCTGCACAAAGTGGGAATCCGGACTACAAACCAGTGCTGGAGAGGCTGCAAAGGCACCGTGACCATGTGTCACATACTCTGGTCCTGTACCTGCGTCGCCACTTATTGGCAACAGATCTTTCATACACCAAGGGGCCAATACATAGAATTCGGCGCACAAGTGGCGCACGCGGCTGGCGCACAGTGTGCGCGTGCGGTAGTCTGCGCCAGCCGCGTGCGCCGAAACACATTCAGGCGCACAGCGTATTCATGGATTCCAACATCCACAACCAGCCGTGGCGCACAGTGGCGCAGCGACCCTGCAGCAGCGTCAGTTACGCCCCCAAGAACGCCCCTCGCGCAGGGAAAAGCCATCAAAATCCCCAATCCAGCGCAAAGGGCAGCAGCAAACGCAGAGCGGGGAGCGTGTATTTCAGGGGTGTGCGGGTGTACCCACACGCGATAGGCCTGGGTACGTGTATTACAGGGGTGCACGAGAAATTCTACACGCGATTGTCCTGGGTACGTGGATTTCAGGGGTGCGCGAGAAATTCTACACGCGATTGGCCTGGGTACGTGTATTACAGGGGTGCGCGAGAAATTCTACACGCGATTGGCCTGGTTACGTGTATTACAGGGGTGCGCGAGAAAATCTACACGCAATTGGGCTGGGTACGTGGATTTCAGGGGTGCGCGAGAAATTCCACACGCGATTGGCCTGGGTACGTGGATTTCAGGGGTGCGCGAGAAAATCTACACGCGATTGGCCTGGGTACGTGGATTTCAGGGGTGCGCGAGAAAATCTACACGCGATTGGCCTGGGTACGTGTATTCCGGGGGTGCGCGAGAAATTCTACACGCGATTGGCCTGGGTACGTGTATTACAGGGGTGCGCGAGAAAATCTACACGCGATTGGGCTGGGTACGTGGATTTCAGGGGTGCGCGAGAAATTTTACACGCGATTGGCCTGGGTACGTGGATTTCAGGGGTGCGCGAGAAAATCTACACGCGATTGGGCTGGGTATGTGGATTTCAGGGGTGCGTGAGAAAATCTACACACGAATGGCCTGGGTACGTGTATTCCGGGGGTGCGCGAGAAATTCTACACGCGATTGGCCTGGGTACGTGTATTACAGGGGTGCGCGAGAAATCCTACACGCGATTGGGCCTGTGCGAGTGGGGCAGTGTATTACGTGGGTGTGCGGGAAGTTGAAGAGGTGAATTGCCAGTGTGGGTCCTCCCAGGTCTCCCCTCTACCCCCTCCACGACCTCTGCAGGCAGCCCACACCACAGGGGACTACCCTGCACCCCTGGTCATGTCCCGCAGGCAGCCCATCCACCATGGGCATGCCCCCCAGCCAAGCCACATGTCCCCTTGCACCCCCACCCCCCAGCACTGTGGGGCACCTGCCAGCAGGCCCCCAACCATGTCCCCTTGCACCCCCACCCCCCAGCACTGTGGGGCACCTGCCAGCAGACCCCCAACCATGTCCCACTCATGTCCCCTTGCACCCCCAACCCCCAGCAGGCCCACACTCATGTCCCCTTGCACTTGCACCCCCACTCCCCAGCACTGTGGGGCACCTGCCAGCAGGCCCCCAACCATGTCCCACTCATGTCCCCCTGCACCCCCCACCCCCCAGCACTGTGGGGCACCTGCCAGCAGGCCCCCAACCATGTCCCACTCATGTCCCCCTGCACCCCCACCCCCCAGCACTGTGGGGCACCTGCCAGCAGGCCCCCAACCATGTCCCACTCATGTCCCCCTGCACCCCCACCCCCCAGCACTGTGGGGCACCTGCCAGCAGGCCCCCAACCATGTCCCATTCATGTCCCCCTGCACCCCCACCCCCCAGCACTGTGGGGCACCTGCCAGCAGGCCCCCAACCATGTCCCACTCATGTCTCCCTGCACCCCCACCCCCCAGCACTGTGGGGCACCTGCCAGCAGGCCCCCAACCATGTCCCACTCATGTCCCCCTGCACCCCCACCCCCCAGCACTGTGGGGCACCTGCCAGCAGGTCCCCAACCATGTCCCACTCATGTCCCCCTGCACCCCCACCCCCCAGCACTGTGGGGCACCTGCCAGCAGGCCCCCAACCATGTCCCCTTGCACCCCCACCCCCCAGCAGGCCCACACTCATGTCCCCCTGCCCCCAGGTCCTGACGAAACGCAATCATGGCAGTAATGGCCAGCATACCCAGCACAAACACCCAGCCAAGGATTGCATCCACCCACATAGTAGATGCAATTACATGATACAACCCCAATGGCAAGTATGTAAATGAACACATGTCCGTCACACACACATACACAATGGGTGCAAGTGAATGTCAAAACCCATATCATGACATGCATGAAACCAATGAGAAAATACCACAAATGTAAGTAATAAATATATGTATTAAAGATGAAAATGAAGTAAAGAAATAAAACACACAACAATGGGGATGACAAAACAAATGGTCCATGTCCGAGAACTAATAGAAAAAATCAAAAAACAAAGGAATCCAAAAACTAATGTAGTCCAAAGAAAAATAATGGGGGGAGAAAATAAGGAAAAACCATTGCCACATGGTGAACACAAATATAAATCCAACAGCTGTTTTCCAAACACCAAACTATGTACAAGAATATCCCAGGGTCCATGAGCCCAACACCATAAATGAAACCTACTACTACTAACTAATGAAAAAAATATATACAGAAAAGTGCCCATTGTCCGAGCGGTCCAAAAAAAACTTAAAAAATAAAGGAAACCTAACACTAACTAACTAAAGAACTATATACAATGGCAGCGGGCAAGTCCTGCGGCTCACTCTGTGATGTTGCCGGCCAGGGCATCATCGAACTCCATGTCGATGTCCCGGAGGCGGGACTCTGTCCTGGCCCCGAGGTCTCGCAGGGACAACCCCGTGTCCACCTCAAACTCCCTGCGAGCTTCCTCGAGGCACTCAGCCCGCCTCAACGCCCGACGCATGGAGAACTCCGCCCTGACCATGGTGAGCCGCTCCTCTTCCGCCCGCTGCCGCTCCGCACCTATCCGCTGGACCAACTGCTCCCACACGGAAGACACTGCCATCCCAGGGTTCTCCTGCCCTCCGGCCGATGCCTGCCCCTCTGATCTTGATGGCCCCGAGCCATGATGCCTCCCACGTCGAGCCTGCTGCTGCCTCCGACGCCACTGCCTCTGCCAGCACGACGGCATCCAGGCTGATGGAATCCACCGATGCCGTCGTGCACGTGCCCTGCCAGATGATGCCGGCACATCCTCCATCTGCAGGGGGACAGTTGCTGGTGTGTCCACCCCTGCTGGACCTTTGACTCCCGACTGTGGCAGGGATGGGGTCCCCACCGAGCTGGCTGCGTTGGTCGGGGCAGGTCCACAGGGGGCCCTGGTGGCATCTGGCCCGGAAGACGGCATGGAGCACGACTGGCGCATAGCCCCCACAGAGGAGGAGAGGGTCGCCAGAAGGCCACACACATGTAGGAAACCCCCGACCATGGCGGCTCCCAAATGGTTCACGTACGCACGGTGCTCTTCGTGATGATGTGCATGCTCCTCCCGGGAAGCATGCACCTCATCACGAATGCCAGCCGTGCGCAACGCGACACCAATCAGGACCCTCTCCACACGGCCAGGGGTCCCCTCGTCCGCAGGTAGAGGAGTGTCAGATGACATGGACATCTCCCCTACCTGCGGACGGGCCTGGGATGGGGCATCCCTGCTGGTGCATGGTGGTGCAGTCACAGTGTCAGGGACAGTGACATGCACAGGCACCTCCACGGCGACCTGTGCTGCCTCCTGCCCCTGGCCCTGGACTGCACCACTTGCACCAGCGGGGATGCCCCCACCAGGCCCCATGTGTGGCTCAGTAGCGGCCTCCTCCCCCTCTGTGGAAACCACCAACCTGGATGTCTCCACGCCGTCTTCCGCCGGTGCAAGCCCCTGTGGGGGCTCACCCACCCCTTCCGCTGCAGCCGTGGCGGCATCCCCGCCGCTCTGCTCCACAGCGCCTTCTCCGCCCTCTTCTTCACTTGCCACTGTGTAGAGGGAGACATAGAACACAAGCATCAGGGTACTGTACAATGGTCCCCTAGACAGGAAGCAACAGCAGATGAGTGGCACTGTCATACATCACTTCCATCATGTCCCTCCACAACACATGGGTCAGTGCAGGCAAAACACATACAGTAACAGGCATGGCGCAGGCCATGGACATTGGCATACATGACCAAGGGACTCATGATTCATACAATGTTGGTTTCAAACTCACATGCATCATGGGTCTTTCCATCACATGCACACACCTCACCGTAGTTCCATCCATCTGGCCTCGTGCACCACAGACGCAGTGGATACAAGGATGACTAGGCTGCATCAGTGAATCTGAACATTGTCACAGACATGTGTCATGCATCCATGGCGGTTACAAGTCACAGACACGCAGGTCAGACACACACACATGGACACCATACGTGTACATGGGACCAGCACCCATCCCTCACCCCCACCCATGTCCAGGAACAGAGACTGCCATGCTTCCATGTGTCCATTCCGCACAGAGCCCCCCATGTTGCAATAGAACACATCACTGTACTCACATGCCTGACCATGATGTCCCTGCACACACACATACGTACATGGCCTATGTCACAAATACAGGCAGGTATCAGACAACCAGCACACTGCAACATGCCCTGTCTCACACAGCAATGCTTGGCCACTTACCGGCCAACTCCAGATGGGTCTGCCTCCGAAGGATCTGGGCGTGGAGCGCTGGGTCTACGCGTTCCAGGACCCTCATCTGGATGTCACTCAGGCGTGCCCGGCCCCCCTCCGCGAGGCGCCGGGCCTTATTGAGGGTCCTGGACCTCAAGTCCTCCCAGCGCTTCTTGATGTGCTTGATGTCGCGGGTTGCCACCCCCTCCGCGTTGATGGCAACCACTACATCGTCCCAGATCCTCTCCCGTCCTTCCTTGTTGGCGCGTGGTCTTCCGAAGAGGGCATCATAATGCCCCAGGACATGCTCCACCAGGACACCAACTTCCTTCTCACTGAAGCTGGTGGCCCTCTGCCTCTCTGGCTGGGGGTCGTCACTGGTCTCAGATGGTGCTTGCCCCGACATGGCGACCCCCGAGGCAGGCGTGGGTGGGCAACTGGGTCCTGGGGCTGGGCTGTGGAGCGATGGTATCCCAGTCGGGAGTCTACTGTTCCAGCAGGGGTGGACACAGCAACTGGACCCCTGCAGATGGCTGATGTGCAGGCACCAAATGGCAGGGCACGGTGGCAGCAGGCAGGCAGGCAGGCAGCAGCAGATGGCACGTGGGAGGCTGCTCGGGGCACTGGGGGGCAGTGATTCGGCCTTCTGGGCAGGAGCATGGTCTTCCGTGTGTATTCGCGTGGCCAGCTTGATACGGAGTGATTTGGCACGTGAAAAATCTGCACGTCAGCGTGTAATTCGAGGAAAGGCCCTTAGCGCGTAAGAGCGTCTGCACGCATACGCATTTTCATTGGACCAAAGGCCCTCAGCGCGTGAGCGCGTCTGTGACGTGACGTGCGAGGGTGTATCCCTCATTGCACGTGATGACAGAACACACGTGGATTTCAACCAATCACGTGTGAAAGTTCACGGCACCCCGGAACACACGTACCCAGGCTAATCGCGTGTAGAATTTCTCGCGCACCCCTGTAATAGACGTACCCAGGCCAATCGTGTGTAGAATTTCTCGCGCACCCCTGAAATCCACGTACCCAGCCCAATGGCGTGTACATTTTCTCGCGCACCCCTGTAATAGACGTACCCAGGCCAATCGCGTGTAGCATTTCTCGCGCACCCCTGAAATCCACGTACCCAGACCAATGGCGTGTAGATTTTCTCGCGCACCCCTGCAATACACGTACCCAGGCCAATCGCGTGTAGAATTTCTCGCGCACCCCTGAAATCCACGTACCCCGCTCAATCGCGTATTTGACTTCCCGCGCGACACTTTTTTGATGCGCTGGGACTCTACCGCCTGCCTTCGTGTGGCGGCCGTGTTTCAGCTTGTGCGTGTCTTTGGCTGTGCGTGGCTTTGCCCTATTCGATTCCATGAATACGTGTGGTTCGAGTGCGTGTGGGCGTTCCGTCTGCTTCCCTGCAGTACATTCCCAGTTACGCCCTTATTTTCGCGTTTTGTTCCCCATTCCGCGCGTTATGCCCCATGTCCCGCCCACTTTCTGGTGTGTGCGCTGAGGTTGTGCGCTTTCACTGTGCGCGTCGCGCACGCCTTTCGCGATGTTGCAGTGACTTGTGCGCCATGCATGGGTTTGGCGCACATCCCGCGGTGAACACGCGCAGGGACTTCCATGAATCGCACGCGTGCGCCTGTTTTTTTCCGCTTGCGTATGCTTGCACGAAGATTTTCGGCGCACGTTTGTTCCATGAATCGGCCCCCAAATGACATAGAAGGAGCTAACATCCCCTTTACCCCACTAGCGCTGGTGCTGGGAGACAATAGCACGGACTGGCACCAGGATTCACTGACTAGCAAACTGATCTCCCTCATCATGTTTTCAGTGCGGAAACTCCTGATCGTGCACTGGAAAACAGTCCTGCCACCTACAGCTGCCGAATGGTCAAAATCACTCTCCAAAATGTGCCGACTGGAGCGTGTGGCCTAGAAGAGACAAATGCTCTCTAATCCCAACAGAGGCCACCGCTTCGGGGAGATCCTGGAGGCATACATTTGACCCACCCAAACCTGGACCAGATCATTAGAAGGCGCCCACATGGTTGACTCGACTCATTCACACTCCTTTGCTTGGGAAGAGAGCCAGGAGGGACTCTGGGCAGGGCCGGGAAATGCAAACGAAGCTCTGGGAACGTAATTAACAGAACAAAGGGAAAAAAAGACAAAGGGGGCAAGGGTAGAAGTGACTTGGAGGGGGTGGGTATTGGCTAACCATCTGTATGAACTCTCGAACTTTCTGACGTCAAAACAATCTAGACTCCCAGCAAGGGCAACAACCTGGGCCTCTGTCTTGGATGTTGCACTTAATCGTAGTTAAGGGGAATCCTATGTTTGATGATTTTTTTAATTTCATGTTAACTATTACTTAAAAACCGAATAAACAGAGTTTGAAAAAAAAAAGAAAAATCCCCAAATGCCTGCAAAAGTATCATTATTCCTAGACTGCTTGTAAATTGCTCTCTCGTATGTTAAGACAACCACTAATTCGTCCACCCAGTCATCAATACAAAAGGAGGCCGCTGACTTCCATCCCCTTAGGATCATTTTCTTTGCCACCATACAAGCTCGGAGTAGCCACACTTTTTTGTAAAATGGCACGTCCTTCAAAGTTTTAACGTCTCTGAGAATTAAAATAGATGCTTTCATTGCCATAGTGCAGCTTTAAACCATGCTCAAACTTACACAAACCCGGTTCCAAAAGTCTTTTGCTTTGGGGCAGGCCCAGAGCAGATGACTTAAGGTGCCCTTCTCAAGTTTGCATTTCCAGCATTTGTCACAGTCAATAAGGTGTCTCTTGAACATACGATCCAGACTCCAATAGGTTCTGAAGAGGAGCAAAATTAAATGGTGGGACAAGAACATTGACATTGAGGACCTAAACAAGTTGAAATTACATAGAAATAGAGGTGTTTTTTATGTACCAATGAAAGAGATAAGATCTTACCTGGGCACATTTCCCTCACAGCAGTTTTGCACCTGGTATCTACGTTTTCGATTGAATTGTCTTCTGACCCTGGAGGTCATAGGTCAGAGATTGAGAAGTTCAAAAGAACTTAGAACGCGTAGACTCTGTAAGTCTGACTGTTCAGAGTCCCTATATCATGTTGCAATTAAATGTCGGCAGACTGTTTCTTTTAGGGAAAAATTCCTGGGATCTTTTCTACATTCAACATCAGCTGTGATACCTATGAGCCTGTGCAATATGTTGATGACTGGAACTCTTTTATTGGGCCTGGTCAGAATCTTGATTACATTTTTCAAAGAACTGCAATTGGTGATAAATCAAGGAGAGAGTTGTGAGTAACATGAAGTTGAAATGTGGTACACAGATTATAAAGTTTGATTTATGTTTTAAATATGTTATGGGTTTTATATGAAGTTTTATGGAATGATTTTAGTGCAGTGCTTTTGTATATGTGGTTTTAGAGTACCTTGGCGAACGAATTTATATGTTGTGCAAGTGAATATGAAGTTATTGTATGATGAGCTAAGTGCAATATGATGTTTATGATGTTTTCTTTTGCCTTATAGTAAGGTATTCTACATACTTTAAATGCACATAAAATAAAATAAAAATGTCTCTGGTCTGAGATGTCTTATTTATTTCACTTTCTCCCTGACAGGTTTCGCATCTTTTTCCCAATGGGTTTACATGAAAGGCCACATCAGTGGGCAATGTGTGCCCCTGTGAAGTGTTAAACCCTGCAGGGTTAGGTTTTGCCAAAGGTGCACTATTCCCTGTCAGAGTCTCCTAGCCGAGATGTCTGTGTGGACACCACTGGTTGGTGCCAGACTTTGCAAATTATAGTGAGATGCAGCCTACTGTACCGCAGGATTGTACCTATCGGAAACCCCTGTGTAATTCCAGAACCAAGCCTGACAGGCTAACATGTCCTTCACAAGTGAGTGTGACACAAATCTTGACACATGTGGTCATGCCTCTGTGCCTATCTCAAAGCGAGAGGCCTGCATTTAAAAGAACCAAATTTGTGCGAATGCTTGAAAAGTGTCTTAATTTTACTTTGGATCCACACCTGAGTGAAAACCTGGAAAGAATTCAAGGAATTGTGAAGGTAAGGGCACTCACACAGTTACAGGCACCAAATCACTGTCTCACGAGCCCTGGTTCTCTCAAGGTTGGACTATTGCAACAGCCTCTTTCTAAATCTACCTGCTTCTACCCTCCGCCCTTTGCAACTTATCCAGAACAGGACTGCAAGACTTGTCCTTGGCCTCAAGCCCTGGGATCGTATCTCTCCAGCCCTGAAATCGCTTCACTGGCTCCCAGTGGCTGCAAAACCCTTTGCATTGTCAATAAGGCTTTCTGGGGCCTGGGTCCAAAATAACTCCAGCTGTCCCTCCGTAAATACCTTTCCTCCCGAGCCCTTCACTCTTCCGCCTCTAACTCCCTCATGGTCAGTCGCTTTTCTGAGAAACGAGCTGGGGGTAGCTCTCTGTCTTCGGCTGGGGCGTCCTTCTTTAACAGCCTCCCTGACTCTCTGAAACTTGAGGAGAATCATCTCCGGTTCCAGAAGCACCTCAAGACCTTCCTCTTTGCTTCTGCCTTCTCTCCTCCTTTCCTCTGTTGATCTGTTCTGTCTCGGCATTGTGCATCTGGTCTCCCTCTGTCTTTATGGCCTATGTACCTGCTGGTGTCTAGTAAATCCATCTATGAACTTTCCATCGAATTCATTTGAATCGAGGGATTTGCATTGAAAAATATGCATAGAATGCATGTTTTTAAAGAGTAAAGGGTTCATTTTTGGGGGGTTTCAAAAGGTAAAAAACAAGGGGTTGGCGGGGACACACCCCCATTTTAAAAAAAAATGCATTGGATGCAATTTATTTCGATGCAACAAATTTTTGATGGAAATGTCCCTCGATGTAAAAAATTAGATGGAAAGACCATAAACCGTACCTGCTCACCCTGCCACCCACCCGCACTGCCTCCGGGCAATCCCTTGCACTGGGTTCTGTATCTGTAACCCTACAGTCGCCCCCATTTCATCTTCTGCACTTATTCAGGCACACTTTGTCTGTTGCCTTATTCATAGCACTTGCCACTTGCTGGCTGCACTACCACTGTTTGGTCCTTTTTGTTATTTATTTATTTATTTATTTATTCACGTCTTATTTATTTTATTTTTGCTCAGCCCTTTCCACCTCTCCCCCCTTCCCTTGCACTTACCCCTTTCCCTCTCCCACACTTGCGCGTTCTCAATGTCAATGAGCCTAGTAAGATCGTTATTTTTGTTCTTCCTTGTTCCCCTCCTTTGCCTCGTTGCTCTCTGAAACACTTGTGTACGAGCGCGATACAAATAAAATATCAATATCAAAATGTTTGATTAAAGGCAACCAATCAATACATAAGCTGAGAGTCCCCTCAATTCCCAGATTCCTTTTTAACCTATGTATCCACACTCATACCATGTCAACCCAATGAATAAAGAAGAAACCATCTGAAGCGGAATCACAATGAAGCCCTATCGGACATGCAATCTTCGAGGATCGCTTCTGGCAGAAAAGCTCTGCCAGTTTCTTCAGACATTAGGCTTCTTCAATGACCTGAGAAAGGCCAAGGTGTGGTAATCTCTTTGCTTGACAAGGTGGGACTATCCCAGTCACCAGCTCAAGAAACCTTTGCTCCCCTAGAGCCTGCTGCTTGTCCATGTTTGAGCCAGTCATAAAGAGGCAGAAGCACATGACCTCAAGAGCACCAGTAATCAGCAGTGTCTGCAACCTCTGGTTACTAAAGAAACCATTTCTCAGCGAGTTGGGATGGCTTGGAATGTGTGCCCTCTGGAGTCTTGCATCACGTGGTCACTGAGCTGGCCCCAATGGTTGGAAGGTAAGAGCACTTGTAGAAAGTCATCTGGCAACTAGCTGTGTTGGAGGATGGACATTATGAAGCATGTTCAGGGTTGAGACTGCGAGAACAGCCAGACAGGTGTCCTCCCCTGCTCTGCTTTTCCGGTGAGGACATTGATAGGTAATCATCAAATTCCCTACTCTGGTTCCAATGAGAACTGTAACCTTTTCATTAATGTTCTAAGGATGCTCCTAAAAAGCTTCTGAATATCTCATAATTGTACCTGTGCCAACATGATGCATTAGAGAAGACAAACAATATATGCTCAGATCTCTGTGGGGACCTGCCATTATTCAATAATATCATGATATGCTGTATTCATGCCTGTCCGGCAGTCCTGCTCACTGGTCCACTACAGCTGCCCTTAAGTAAGCCCGGGAAAGCTTGTGGAAACCCGTTTGGCTAGGATTAGCACATCCTTCCATTCACTGAACATAGGGCTAAGAGAATTAATCCGAAATGAATACCTTTAAATATCTGTGGATTGAGGGGGGGGGACGCTGTTGTGCACCAACTAAGATGGCCGCCTGAAGTGAGAGCTCCGTAACCCTACACCTCCTGCTTTAAATATCCTGCAGAGTGCGACTCACATTGTCATCAGAAAAGACGTGGCTGCGACCGAGACCCGTGACGGCATCAACAGTGAAACTTTGGGAGCAAACCAGGCTTCAGGACACCTGTAACGGGCTGATAGGCAGGCAGACTGCTGTAACCTCTGCCTGCCCATTGCGCGCCAAAACTGTCCGCACCTGAGAGGGCAAAGTGGTCTGCTGGCCGAAGACGAAACTGATGTCTGGTAGAAGCGTGAGATCCGGTTGTGCAGTGAACGTAGCAAAGTGATCCTCTTCACAACATCCCGAGGGGCCTAGAGCGGTGGCCCGTGGCAGATCCTGGCTCAATATCGCAGAGGTGACCAGCGGGGGAGCTCCCGGCACTCTGGGGGCGTCAACGGCTGGTTTCTGGAATCACCAGCAAGCCGCCAGTGACAGAAGCTAGCAAGACACCCCATCAGCAGGGGCACCCTGCGAGGCTGAGTCGTAGCTGGCAGCGGGCACTCCAGTGGGTGCTTGGCGCGCTGTAGAAAACCCGCTCTTTGGTTCTTGCCCTGGCCCCGCTAACGGTTGACAACATAAGGAGCCGCGCACACCAGCGATCCCCGTGCCCCGCAGTAAGACCCGACAGGCCTGCACAGACTCCACCCGAGGGAACGGAGGAGGGAGAAACAGGAAAATGGACTGGTCTCCGTTGAAGGAGGTACGCGCCCTGTCGGTTTCGCTAGGTGTATCCCCCCAGGCATCAAACGCAGCAACACACGCTGATGAACCTCTGATCCCCAGTTGGACCACGCGGCCCCACTAACCCCTGCCTCATTCTCTCGGCTAAGACTGGGGTGGCATCTGTGCGCCCCTGAGGGTCTCTTGGGCTTGTGCACCCCCACACACCTTCATCTGGGGCATGTCGGATCAGCCCGCAGTGGGAGCCTAGTGTCGGCGGGGGCCGGCCTGCCCCGGGTGCCCCCCTTTGGGAGCTCGGGCTTTGGGCAGGAGGAGTGGACCCGTCGAGGGAATGGGGTGTCGCGGCCATCACGCACCGATGCAGCGCTACAGAAGACAATGTACTGAAATAGGCGACAGCCCAGAACAAGCACCTGTTAAAAACCCTGTTACCAATACACTAAACGGTCTGCTCCACCCAGCAAACGGGCGCCAAGCTCACATGACAAAGAACTGATACTCCAGCACATCAGTGCTAAGCTGCATCCTCCACACTGTGGCGAACAGGCTGACTTATAGCTGCCAGTTCCATGTTTTACGGGAATCAGAAGACCAAACATATACAGAGCAGACTTTAACACGGCGGTGAGAACGGCTGAGATACACCTGGGGCCGTCCCGCGACCAGACCAACGGGGTCACCCACCAAACCCGACCCCGGCAAGTCCTGACTTCGCACCGCGTGGGCCGGGACACACAGGAGGTACATTTCCCACCGGGGCTCTGTCGAACGGCTGAAAGAGACGGTTGGATTTGGAGGGGGGGTCTGCCGACCTGGTGCCACGTGAATTGCCGGCATAAATTGAGAAACAAAGGTGGGGGGCCTGGCTGGGCGCAGAGCTGGCCCATAACGTGAGCCCACAACAACGGACAGGCCCAAACTCGCGGGGGTCAGGCGAAGGACTGGATTCTTCTTTTGTCCTCCTCGGCCCCCTCTCCTTAACATCCATCCCCCATACGGGAGTACACCCATCAGGGTAACCAGCCTGTGAACGTGGAGGAACAGTGCCGTGTGCATGATCCTGCTGGATCCGAATGGCCCAGGCGCATAACACTGGAGATAAAGCAACGTCCACACTCGCACACAATAACTAAAAACTGCCAAGAAACTCGCTCTGAACAGATTCAGAAGAAGGAAATATCCGAGCCGACCATACCCCTTGAGACCCATGAAGCTTGGCAGCTCTGATCCCAAACCCTGTGAACGCCATATCCCATGCGGACTGACTGCAACCATGGCGCCAGACAAACACTGCATTGGTGGTTAGGGTAACAGCTGAAACGTATTAACCGGCAGTTCAAATACACGGAATAGGACACTAATGACATTAAGGGAAGCCCCGTCCAGCATCCTAATCAGCTAGAGGGAAATAACAACCAGTCGATCTGTCCACTTCCTCGCCCTGTGACGGCGCTGAGGTCAAGATCAGCCATACATAGTTCTGAGTTCAAAGGAACCTGACCATTGAGAATAGCGAGTCAGATGAACCTCATATTATAAACTGTAATTCAGGCAACACATGAGACAAACCCTCGGAAACTATGATAATATAACACCGTTGGACAAAACGCATAGCTGTGGGTACGTGAGAGGACAAAGCACACCCGAACAATAGTCCAGCACCCAGGGCAACTGCTGCAGTATATATATACAGACCTACAAATAAGTCCTGAAACGTGCAAGTCCCTTATACGGAATATCCCAGCCCAGTGCAAAGGGCCCTAAGTCCACCTTCCGACACCCACTGCCAGGCAAGCCCCGTGGCCTCTTCAACACAGACCAGCAGTGGCATCCATAACGTGGGACTCCATCTGACACCCAGTGCCCAGCAAGCCCTGCAGCCTCTCCACAGCACAGCCCGCCACCTCAACAAAGCCGCCAAAGAGTCAGACCCGGCAAGCCCCCGCTCCTGGCAGGCGGTAGCACCTCGAACCTCCCAGTGCAGCACAGCTCGCAGGCCAACACAGACCTGCAGCAGCCAGCGGCCAGCAACAGTCAGCCACAGCACGGCCCTGTGGACCGGCAACAACGCTGCTGCGACCTCAGTGCATCACACCTCAGCCGGAGACTCGGACCTACACCCATCATGTCGAAAAAACCAGCGAAGCAAGCAGACATAGCTACTCTCCTATCCACCCCTGCAACAGACAGATCCAGGAGGGGGGACCGCCTAGAACTAGGGGAAACCAGCGCTGGGAGCATGCACGCAGAACCACCCCGGGAAGGCCCGATTCAAGCGGTCACGAAGTCTGACCTCCAGGACCTCCTAGCAGCATTGACCAAAGAATTTCAGAAGGGCACCGAGGAGGTAAAGAGCACCATCACAGCGCTTGAAACAAGAGTGGGGGAACTAGAGACAAAAACAATGGAGGCGGAAACCATCCTGTGCGAGCATAGCTACAAAATTGAGAAGGGGGCAGACAGGCTGAGCGCACTGGAAGCCCGCTGCGAAGCACTCGAACTCAAGAAGGAGGACTCGGAGAACCGCTCCCGCCGCAACAACATTCGCCTGAGAGGGATCCCCACATCCATTCCAGAGGCAGACCTCGAGCATTATGTGAGCAATCTTTTCCGCTTCATAATCACCCTGCCGGACGACTCCCCCCTGGTGCTCGACAGGGTCCACAGAACTAGAGTTAACTCCAACGCCTCGGCCCCGCTGGACGTCCTGGCAAGAGTACACTACTTCAAGGTCAAGGGGGAGATCATGCCGGAGGCTAGGAGCTCCCCGCAAATACAGTTCAGGGACGCCTCAATCTCCCTTTACCAAGATCTCGCCGCCACCACACTCCTGAAAAAGAAAGCACTGAAACCAGTGACGGAATGGCTGAGGGAAAAGGGCGTATCATACCATTGGGGCTTCCCCACAGCCCTGATTTTCCCCTGGAATGGGAGCATCCGCCACATACGCAAACTACATGAGGCTGAAAAACTACTGAACCAGGCAGCAGGAGGAGAAACCAACAATGAGGAAGTGCCCTCAGACCAAGAAGACCGGCAGAACTCTAACCGGTCCTGGTCTCGGGTGGAGAGGCGCCGTCGAAGAATCAGGGGACCCCCACTCAAAGACAAGCGCCCAAGCAATGACGGCTAAGGTGGGGCGACACCGACATCCAGGTTCCCCCGGAACTGACAAGCATCGCCAAAAACCAGACAACAGCCACTAACACTGGACACACACTGAATTATTTAAGTAAAACAACACTTCAACCTCACATACAGCTTTCACCGCCACCTAATAGATCCCTAAGGGTGTCATCCTCAAAGTACTGCGTTGGCCCAGCCGGAGCCCCCATTTGTCGAAGGCTGGCCCAGTTGACCAAATTTTGTTTTAATGGGAGTAATAGAGGGGTGGCCACCGAGGGGGGTACAAACCCCCAACACAGGTCCCAGCTCACCTGGCAGCTGCCCCCACAGGCCGTGAATAAGCGGAGCGTGATGATGCTCACTAGCTGCAAACTGCCCACACCGAAATGGGGTCATCCATTAAGAACCTGACCATGATCACCTGGAATGTCCAGGGCCTCAACTCCCCCAGGAAATGGAAGTCCGTGGAACACCGCCTGACGCACCTAGAGGCGGATGTAGTCTTTCGACAAGAAACCCATCTCCTAGCCACGGACGAACAGAGAGTCAAATACCAAAGGTTCCCTAAAAGATACTTCGCATCCTCTGGCCAGAAGAGGGGAGGGGTGGCAGTCCTGCTCAGTCAATCAGCGGCACTGACAAAGGTCACGGTCAAACATGACCCAGAGGGCAGGTTCCTAATGATTAAAGGCCTACTGGTCGAGCTCCAAATAACCATCCTAGCAATCTACTGCCCAAACGAAGCCCAGGAGCGCTTCCTACGTAGGATCCTCCCAGTCACATCGTCCTTTGCCAAAGGCAAACTACTGATCGGAGGGGACTTCAACCTCACCCCGGACCCAACCATCGACAAGACCTTGCCGCCCACTGGAACAGACATCATGAAGGCACTGGGGTTTGCAGAATTCCTAAGAGAAACTGAGACAATCGACGGCTGGAGGCTGGCAAACGACAAGACTCGCAACTACACTTTCTTTCCGCATGTCCACAGGGGTCTCTCCAGGATAGACCTTCTACTCATCTCAAGCTCACTGTTCCCAAGCATCGTGAACATCCACATCGGCCTGAGAGTGATCTCTGACCAGGCCCCAGTCATACCGCAGCTCCAGACGGAAGGCCTACCAACACCGTAACACAGAGCCTGGAAGCTGCAGGACTATCTCCTCATGGACATTGCAGACAGCCAAGAGTTGTCGGAGGCCCTCACTAACTACTTCACGGAGAAGGTGGGGAAAGGGCCTACAGAGGCTATGGTGTGGGATGCCATGAAGCCAGTGATCCGAGGGGTCGCCATGAACTGTTCGGCAGCACACAGGCGCCGGCACGAGCTAAAATCAGAAGAACTGGAAGCGGAGGTTGCACAGAAGGAGGCAAACCACAAACAACGCCAATCAACAAGGTCATGGAACAAGCTACGCAAAGCTAAAGTAGCCCTGGAAATGCACCTGGCAGACCCAACAGCTCGAGCGTTGACATACACAAAGCAGTACTATCACCTGAACAGCAACAAAGCCAACTGCCTACTCGCATATAAGCACAAGAAAATACACACCAGGAACAACATCGCAGTGATGGGACCAAGGCGGGACCCCAAGCTGCTCTGAGGCCGAAAAGATGACCATCATGACCGAGCACCATAGGAAAGTAATGTCAGAGAACCCTACGGAAGCGGCAGCACACGCCACCTACCTGAGCACGATCCCAAGGCCACCCCGCCACACAGAGATGGACACCCTGGAAGACTCTATATCCTCAGAGGAGGTGTCAGAAGTGATCCGCTCCATGAAAAACACGGCTCCTGGCCCAGACGGGCTGCCCGCACCATTTTACAAGAAATACAACCACATCCTGGCCCCCCACCTAGCTTTACTTTTCAACTCCTTCCTCGAAACTGGCTCCACCACCCCCTCAATGGAGGAATCGGTCACAGTTTTGATTCCAAAACCAGGAGCAAACTGAGAACTCTGCGTGTCATTCCGCCCATTTGCTCTACTGAATGTAGACTCCAAAATGTTCTCGCTGGGCTCCTCCCAGACCTCATTCACCCGGACCAAACGGGTTTCATTCCCGGGCCCAACACCTCGGACAACATCAGGCGCGCCTTAAACATCATTGAGACAGCCAATAGAACTGGAGAAGAGCTAGTGGTGGCCTCGCTCGACGCATACAAGGCGTTCGACATGCTGGACTGGGGCTATATGAGGGAGACACTGTGCCACTACGGAATTGGCCTGAAATTCTTGAAATGGACGATGGCTAACTATCAGCACCACACCACAACCCTGAGGATCAACGGCACCAGATCCCCAAGAATCTAAATCACTAGAGGCACTCGCCAAGGCTGCCCCTTGTCGCCTCTTGTTTTAGCCCTGCCAATGGAGCCGTGCGCCTCCAGAATCCGGCAGAACCCGGAAATCCTGGACCTCAAATTCAAGGACGATACCTACAAAGTGGCCCTATACGCCAACGATGTACTTCTAACACTTACGCAACCAAGCACATCCCTCACTGCGCTATGGGAGGAGCTAAGAAGCTTCTAGTCAGCATCAGGGTTCTCAATCAACCTCACGAAATCCACAGCACTGGGCATCAACATTCCAAGAGCAATGCTGGACTCTATAGCAGCCTGCCTCCCAATCCCATGGGCCAGATCCCACTTAAATTACCTAGGCTTCCGCCTACCGAAGCTAGCAGAACACACCTACAAACTAAACCTCCCGCCCCTACTGAAGGACCTACAGTCGGATATAGCCCGCTGGCAAGATCAGGAAATATCCTGGCTAGGAAAAATCGCAGCACTCAAGATGAACTTGGTCCCTAGACTGCTCTACCACTGCCAAGCCCTCCCGGTAGCAATACCCAAACAAGCCAAGCAGAAACTGCAAGCAAATATGCTAAAAGTCATTTGGGGGGGGCAAGAAGCCTCCAGTAACCAGGAAAGTCTTACTTAGGAGCCCCGGGTCTGGAGGTCTGCGAGTCCCTGAGGTCGAAAGGTACTGCCTAGCCACCCAGCTCTCGGCGGCATTCATGTGGCAACCTGGCATCAACAAGCCCCGCTGGCTAAAGCTCGAGGAGGACTGGAGGCAATACCCAATGGGATCCCTCCCACACATCACATGGCCCAAAAAAAACCCTAACGCCGGGCCCCTCTTGACCACCAGAACACAGTAAGCAGCTGGAAACAGGCAGCAAGGAGGTGGAACTGCAGGAGCACAGTGGGTCCACTCTCTCCGATCTGGGAGAACCCGGACTTCACCCCAGGCCAAGGGCAGAACGTTTTTTCTAAGTGGAAAGTAGGCGGCCTGCAGCGCGTAGCGGACTTCTACGAAGGAGACTCTCTACTCACCTGCGAGGATTGCAAGAGAAAATTCCAGGTACCGGATACCGAGAGGTTTCACTACACCCAGCTCCGTCATTGGTTATCACATGACTCGATGAAAAAACATGGGCACAGAGAACTGACAGCATTGGAGCTCATGCTAACAACAACCGCACCCAGGGGGAAGATTTCCACCCTGTACAGGCTGCTGGACAGGGCAGATCCCTACCCTAAGGAGCCCTACATGACACGGTGGGAGAGATACCTAGGCTGAGAACTCGACAGAACCAGCTGGGAGCGCATCTGGAGAAGAACCCACAAGACCTCTAAATGCGTAACGAACTAAGAGGGAGCCATTAAGGTCTGTTACAGGTGATACATGACACCAGAAATCCTTCACAAATTCAACCCTGCTATCCCGCCACACTGTTGGAGGGGCTGCACGGACACAGGAACGTTGTTCCACCTCCTCTGGGAATTCCTGAAGGCAGAGAAGTTCTGGAGGGAAGTCCTGGAGCAAATCCGACAGATCACAGGCCTATCAATACTGTGGGACCCCGGGACTGTCCTACTGCGCTTCATCATCATCAGAAATCATATCACACATAAACATTCTGAGGGGTCCCCATATATCTTTAGGTCTGCTCACTGATGGGCGGGGGAGGACAAACTGTTCTTCAGCTTCATTTACGTAGGCCAATTCCCGAAGGAACTGCTTCACAGTGGCTGGCGCCGGATTTTTCCATTGTTGTAGAATACATTTTTTAGCCACTGCGCACGTGACATTAAACAGTCTTCTGATCTTTTCAGAGCACTTGCCTATATCCCCGAACAAGTATTTCTGTGGGGTTAATGTCGGAGGGATTTGTGTGATTTCTTCAAGTATTTCTGCCACCTCCCTCCAGAACCCAGCCACTGCTGGACAACTCCGGTACATGTGGAACGAACCAGCGTGATCCGCTTTGCATTTTGCACAGTTACCTGGACTATCTGGAATAAACTTGGCTATTTTGGCCGGGGTGTAGTGTAATCTGTTAAGAATTTTAAACTGGATTAAACGTAATCCAGCGTTCAGGGAAACTCTTTTGGTAAGGGAACAGTACCTGTCCCAGGTCTTATCGTCTATAGGGATTTGAAGATCATTTTCCCATTTGTCTTGATCAAATTTGCCGTGGGCGAGTGTGCTTGTATTACAGCATACAGACTTGATACTCTCAAACGCTCTCCGGCCGTTATCATCTGCACGCAAGGGTGCGTAGAGGGTTCATCGGGGAAAGACGTCCAGCACCTCTGGAAGGCCGATTTCATACGATAATATTGCAGCATCCTAAGTGGGCCCCTGCCAAAGGCCCCCGTTATCAGCTGGAGGGTCACAAACTTGCCTTCGACAAACATATCTCCCAGTCCCATCTCCCCATTGGGATCCCAGGTCTCACGCAAGCCTACGTCGTGTGTCGGAGGAATAGCAGGGTAATTCCAGAGGGAAACCTCAGGATTGTAGGGGGTCATCACTCCCAGTCTTTTAAATATAGCTCTCCAGGCACCAATCGTACAGCTTACCGGGTTAAAGTCGCATGTATCTTTGTAGTGTGCGTCAAAGATTACGGACTGTATGTTTGTGGGGGAGGTGGTGAGCTCCTCGACAACCACGTGACAGGGGCCCTCATCCTTGGAGTATCAATATTTCAAAAATTGGGCTTGGGAAACATAATATACAGTTCAAAGTTAGGTGCTGCTAGGCCGCCTGAGGAGTATAGTTCAGTTATTTTTTCCCATCCTATTCTTGGAGCTTGTCCATGCCAGAGAAAGATTGTTGCCATTGACCTAGGTTTATTAAAGAAGAGTCTTCCCGGCCATATTGGGATGTTCACAAATAGGTACAATAATTTGGGCAGGACTATCATTTTAAGGACTGTTATCCTACCATATAATGATATCGGAAGGCAGTCCCATAACAGCAATTTAGTCTTCAGGGCCTGTAGTGTGGCATCATGATTGTCTATGTATAGCTTGTTTTTCCCATGTGAAACAAGTATCCCCAAATATCGGATGGACTCACTAGACCACTTTAGACCACCCAGGGAGCCGGGGCAGCTAGTTGCCGGTGTAAGAGGGAAAACCTCTGACTTGTCTTTGTTTATGGAGTACCCCGAGTGTGCGGTAAATTCTTGAATCTCCGCCATAACAGGTGCTAAGTTATTTTCTGGTTCACGGATAAATAAGAGCGTGTCATCCGCAAAAAGAGATATTAGCTGGGTTGCCCTTTTCAGGTTGATGCCCCTGTTGGAATGTCGAAGCCTGACCGCTATGGCCATTGGCTCTATTGTCAAGGCAAACAGTATGGGCAAGAATGGGCAGCCCTGCCTAGTGCCCCTACCCAATAGAAACAGATCTGAGATCGACTGATTGGTCAATACCCGAGCCCCAGGTTCCGTGTAGAGTAATTTCACATACCTAATGAAATTCGGGCCAACCCCAAATGCCTCTAGTACTGCTAGCAAGTAGGCCCACGACACAGAATCGAAGGCCTTCTCCGCATCTAATGATACTGCCACCGCGTTTCTTCCCGGGTCTATTTGGGCCATAATACCAAAAAGCCTACGGAGGTTAAGGGCCGTAGATCTAGCGGGGATAAACCCATTCTGGTCAGGATGAACAAGTGTAGGGACTGCCGGTAAAAGCCTATTGGCCAGTACTTTGGCAAATATCTTGGCGTCTGTATTGATAAGAGATAGTGGTCTATAGGACAACATGTCTTGGGGTGGGCAGCACGGTTTAGGGAGAACAGTTATCAAGGCCTCTCTCATGGATGGGGCAATATTTTACACTGAAGGGATTCCTCCCAGACCCGCAATAGCAATGGAACGAGCTCCCTGCTGAACTCCTTGTAAAACTCTGCACCCAGGCCGTCTAACCCTGGAGCTTTATTGGATGGCAAGTCCTTAATCGCCTCAGCAAGCTCATCTGACGTGAGAGGTTGGTCCATTGCCAAGCGGGTCTCCTCAGGGAGTTTCGGCATCGTCAACATCTCCAGGTATGTCCTGATCTACGAGACTGACTTGGTGTCCTATTACTGTACAACTGTTGATAAAACCCAGCAAACTCAGCATTGATCTCATCCTCATTCAGCAGAACCCCACCAAGGGACGTTTGTATGCTAGTAATTCGATTAGGGAGCCTGTTTTATTTCAACAAATTGGACAGTGTCTTCCCCGCCTTGTTGCCCTCGCCATACCTACGGGCACGGACCGGGGCCGCCATGTATTGTATTTCCCTAGAAGCCAGGTTGCCAAATTTTTGGAGATGTTGCTGTATTTCAGCTAACGTGGCCTTATTATGTGTACGCGCATAGGCGTCCTCCAGTTTCCTCAGTTCGTCTTCGGTTTGGGTCAGTTCAGCTCTGACTCCTTTCAGAAGCCCTACAGATTTGGACAGTAACGTCCCTCTGACCCAGACCTTAAAGGATTCCCATACCGTGGAACACCTATCAACTGACTCTATGTTATTTTCACGGAACTCCGCAATTTCCGTGTGAAGCCCCTCCACCACCCCATGATCTCTCAGCAACCCTTCAGGCATCCTCCACCTTCTGGGGGGTCTAGGGCAGTTGTGAAATGTGACCTCAAGTGTTATCGGGGAGTGGTTGTCCGAAAGTGTGCGGGACAGTATCTCACATGATTTCGTTACAGCAATCATAGCGGGGGAAACAAACCAATAATCAATTCTGGACTCGGAATCGTGAACCGAAGAATAGTATGTGTAGCCCTTCCCATTCGGGTGCAGAACTCGCCAGGCATCTTCGAGGGAGAGCTGAGAAAGGACATTTCGCACAGCAAGAACAGCCCGACTCGGTGCTCTAATGACCATGCTGGATCTATCAAGTCTAGGGTCCATTGCAACATTGAAGTCCCCACCCCAAACTATAGTAGGAATATTGATGGCAGTAATCAATTGATATACATCTGTATAAAAGGCAGGGTCATCAATGTTCGGGCCATATGTGTTAACCAATAGTATTCGCTGTCCTGTAATCGAGCCCCACACAAGAACATATCTACCAAGGGGGTCTAATTTATGGTCATCGGGCCGGAATCCCAAATTTGGGTGTATAAGCGTAGCAACCCCCCTGGACTGGGATGAGTAGGTGGTACAGAACATGGATTTGCCCCAGCCAGGCAATATGCACTCATTACTAGTATCAACAATATGCGTTTCCTGTAGCATAACAATTTAGGCATTATGTCTATCAATGTAATTTCCCACCTTCTTAGCCTTCAACCGATTGTTCAGTCCCCTTACATTCCACGACAAAAGTTTAACCCTCAATGCGTAGTCCAAGTTTTACATAGAAATGTTCAGATAGTATCACCAACCTCTTGTATTTATCCTCCAAACATCATGGAACGTGTCAGCACTTCCCAGACCACTCATTTAAACAGTAACCTATAACCAATTCCCCGGAGAACTTCCTCAGAACGAAATACCATACGGTTGGGGAACTTTCCCACTTTAAACCCTGGGATATTAGATTGAGAACACCCCATTTCAAGCCCCGTTACCAACCCACCACCCTCACCGTCACCCCCAACTCGACGGTGTCTGCCCTTAAACTTGTGGAATACTCCCGGGTAGTCATGTTGCCTCACATGACCGCCAATCCCAGCCCCCAGCACCACCAAATCACAGAAAATGGTCCACTGTAGTATCAGTTCACCAGGGCCCTTGAAGTAAGGCCGCCAAACGCTGAAACCAGATTAGTAATGTATGTTCACCTTAGTCCACCGGCCGGGGTCTATTGTTCGGCACAGGTCGTTCCCCTCTTGGAGGGAGGGGTATGGAGGACTCAATATACGATAGGCCTTCAGATGGGTTCTCAAAAATCCCCCAAAAAAAAGTGAGCCCTGCCTGCATGCTGAATTCTCATTTTGGCCGGGAACATCAAGGGGTATTTGACCTGCTGTTCTCTAAGGAGTTTCTTGACCGGTTCATAAGAGCGTCTGCTTGCATGGACAGAGGCGGAGAAATCTGGATATATGTGTATACGGCTGCCTTAATATTGCAATGTGCCGGCCTCTCTGGCCAGAAGAAGGATTGTATCTCTGTCTCTGTAATTCAGAAGACAAGCAATTATTGTTCATGGCGGGGCTCCCGGTTTGGGCACCGGTGCAAGAGTACGATGCGCTCTCTCCACAAGGAAGTGCTCAGATAGTGCTTGGGGTCGAAATAAGGATTTGAAAAGTTCTTCCACATGTTTCTCCATTTGGCCCCTGCCGAAGGATTCCGCCACACCGACCACACGGACATTGTTTCTTCTAGACCTGGATTCGAGGTCCTCACACTTGCTTTGTAATTTGCCCATTGTGTCTTTGATGTAGGATATATCACGACTATGGTGGCCAATAGTATCTTCGTTTGCGCTTATCCTGTTCTCAGTCTCAGTGACACATGCACTTTCCTTATCTATTCTGGCTCTCAAGGAGCCGATGGTGGCAACTATTTCATCCAGCTTGGTGTTTACTGCCAGGAATCCGTTTTGAACTAGTGCGGTCAGTTTATCTTCTCTATCCATCACATCCTGCTCGGCCTGAGCACCTTCGTCCGGATGCGTGTCCACCGTCACAGCGTGGCTAGCCGTATTGCTAAACGTGTCCATAGGGCCCTTCTTCATGCCACCGGGGGTTTTGGACGCCCTGTTTGACTTGCTAGGCTACCCCGTGTTTATATTAAATCTTGCGTGTATAGTGGATTCGCCCCAGGAGATCCGTAAGGTCAGGTCCCAAACCCCAGTCAAGGGCTCAGGGAGACTGCAGCTCAATATAGCAGACCACCACCGCAGGGCTGGGATACCTGAATGGAATGTATCCTCCCACGTATGCAGTATCAAGAGCACCCAGCACGACGACCAATGTAATGGCACCCCGAGGTCAGCACCGACTGGCGGAGCGAAAAAAGAGAGGCCGCGTATCAATAGGTGCAGCCCAGATCAGGGGGCCTCGAGTTGTAAGCGATATTCAATCAACACTACAGCTAAGTCAATGCCTAGTCTGGGATGCTGAGGAAAACCCTTATTGATGTATTTTTATATCCAGT
This sequence comes from Ambystoma mexicanum, assembly GCF_040938575.1. NCBI lineage: Eukaryota > Metazoa > Chordata > Amphibia > Caudata > Ambystomatidae > Ambystoma > Ambystoma mexicanum. Next base: position 825,156,622 of record NC_090930.1, on the reverse strand, counting down.
TCAGTACTCTGGATGACCACCCTTGTATAACACCCCTCTCTTAGAATCCCCCTGACCCCACTGAGCCAGGAAGTAGGTTTGTTTTGCAAATTAAAAGGTTTATTTGAAAATTTAAACAATATATATATATATATATCACACTTCTATAAATAAATTGATAACTGATATCACACTTCAGAATATGACCGTGATCAACAATGGATAATGTTACAGGGGTACACTGATCTGGTTACTTAGGAGTAGTGTAGAGGATGAGGTAGCTGAAAATGCTTGATGGATTCAAGGAAATGCAAGGTGGAATAAAATGCAGTACAGAAATAACTTGTTATGATTTTAGCAAAAGTTAATATGATCACTTTTTCTTTTTACAATTCACTCCCCCCCCTATGCAATACAAGAAATGGAAGGAGAGCACACAGTCTTCAAGAATCCCAACAAATCACACTTTATAATGCAATACACAGTTCCAGTTCTCCCAGCAAGCTTAGGGAAAACAGGGATGAGTTTTAAACACAGGCAAATTACTTTAATGTGGTTTGCAGGAAAGTGAAAAGGTGCTAAAATTGCTTTTAATTCCCTCTAGACGTTCAGGGTAGGTGATGGCTACTTTATATTAGTTCAGGCTCACTTTAACAATACTCTATGAATGATTAGCAGATTGCAAACGAATTTTAGCAAAGAGAAGCAAAAAGCTGCTGATTTCTACAGATGAAGAAATCGGGCCAAATCGCAAATCGCGGTAAATTTCGTGTCTGCGATTACGGAAAAAGTATAGGGAGTGGGAAGTCGGTTCTAGGTTCATTGGAAAGCCTAGATTCTAAGCTAAATCTCGTTCCTAGCACAAACGGTTCCGGAGATACGGATTATTTAATAAAGGTAGATTTTCGGATTTAAATTAAAACTCAAAATGACAGGTGACAGCTTGCAGCTGCAGAATTGACAGGTGACAGTTGTGCAGCTTTAAAAATGACAGATGATTTCTAGGAGGCTGTTCTAATTAGGTTAAAATAGCTTGAATTAGATTATTTAAGAGATTGGGTTCTGCACAGTTCTGGCAGTACTCACAATATATTTTGGGCAGGAATGGGCCTCGCCACGGATCTGGTCAGGTTTTGGACTGGACTCCGGTTCTGGTCTCGGCACTTCATAGCGATCTGGGTCAGCTCTCTGGATACAGCGGGTCAATCAGGCACCGGTTCTGCTCACAGCGGTCTGGATCTCTGGTTCTGCTCACAGCGGTCTCTCTGGATCTCTGTTCTGGTCTCTGGCAATTGTTCTTGGCAAAGAATTCAAACAGCTCGCCCGGCTGTGGAATAGTTTGCAAATGATTTTAAGGATGCTGAGGCCTGCTGAGAAGAGTTCTCAGTTGGTGGGTTTAGGCCCTTGCTTTAAGTTCTGAAGTAAATTTCTGGTCTCTGAAGATTGATGGATGTGAAGTCTGGAGTCTCCCGGCAGAGCGTCCTGCAGAAAATGGAATTGACTGTCTCTACCTGGGTTTCTGTGGCCCTTTTTCTGTGTTTTGAAAATGGGTGTGTGCCTGAGCCTAGCTAAGCCTGCCCCTCTCACTTATCATTGGCCAAGCTTTGCTCTCTCCCTTGATTGGGGGGAAGAAATGGAGTGGCAGAGTGATGCTGTAGGTTTTATGGTCAGAGGAACCTCCTCTTGTCAATGTGCACACAAATCTATTCCTGATCCAAATACATATTTCCCAGGTACACAGTTGTTTGACATCACATACACACATCATATATTACTAAAGATAGTCCCTGTCCCGACTCTGGCGTTTCTAGGAGCTTGCATTCAAAAATGGCAACTTATTTTCGATTTTAGTGGGTTTTGCAACATTGGTTTTTCATCAAAAATTATACAAAGGTACATTTCCCTTCCACATATATCCCAGTAACTTTCCATGTCTCTAGCTTAAACACATTGTCTACAATAATCATAATTAGTGGGGTTTGGCCCCAGAACATGGTACAAATTGAAGTTTGGACTCAAATCGTGAGGGCATTTTTCAAACTAAGACTCTCAAAGTTGTACATTCCTGTCATTTGGTTACAATAAATTATCACTGTTTCTATAAAATATATATTTGTTGCAATTCAACTCCCCCAAGTGTTTGGGTCCGCCTCCAGGAGTCTGGGTGGGTCAGTGATCACATGTCTCTCCTTGCTGGCAGAGGGATGTTGACAGGAAACACTCAAAATTAACATACCCCATTCAACAGAAAGAGCCTTTTGTGTGGGCTCCAGCAGGCTGCCTGGAAGTCTCTCCTCAATCAATCAACAGGGTCATGTGATATCCTGCCTCCTAGTGTGGGAATCTCTGAGGTGTTAAGGTTTCCCAGCCTCTTGGCCTCTGGGAACAGCAGGTGGCTAGATTTTCAATTAACCAACAAGCTTTGAAGTCCCTGCCCCTTTTGCAACTCCTAAATACAGTTTCCCTGTCAGAGTTTAGACCGCTAGCGCCACCTTGGGGAATTTGTCGGTACTGCATCCATTTTTTAGTTGTCTTGAATTACTGCATTTCAATAGAGTGGTCTTTTGCTTGATAGTATAGGGCCCTTGCTTAACATTGTTTTGCTGGCATCCTTACAGTAGAGTGGTGATGTGGAACCCCCCACAAGAAGGTTGTATCTTTGGAGTGGTCTCGTGCCAACTGCGCAGTTCTCCTATTCTGGCGTGAATGTGGGCGGCGATAGCTCATCCCCACATCCACCCAGTCTATTGATTTAGTTTGTTCTGGGATAGAATAATGGGCGGCGACAGCTCATCCCCACATCTACCCAGTCTATTGACTCAACATGGGTCAAAACCCTTGACAAATCCCCCGGCCGACTGCGCTTTGATTCAAGTCGAGGGGAAGTCGGGTGGAAAGGAGGTTTTGAGCCCTTGCGCTGTTATGTTCCCATTATCTTCTTCCAATTCTGTAGATGGCACAGTTCAGCATCTTTTCCTCCACCCAGTTGGATCGATCGGTTCTCCTCGCCGGTCCTGATGGGAATATTGGGCGGTACCCCGGGCCCCTTGGGTCTCTGCTCCCAGTCTCCGGATCGTCCTCCTTGGCCAGTCTCCAGGTTTTCTTTCTCCTAGGACGACAAAGGAAAGCGGCAATACCTATTCGTAGACATTTCTTCCCCACTATTGATATAGTGGGGTGGCATATACATTTTATAGTCAAAACATTTGCGTTCTTATTTTAACAAAAAACTAGACACAATCATAAGACATTTTTTTTTCCCAAATCATAATATTTTAGAGACTATATGTGGGATATTTTAGGGTTGGAATTGAATTACTCTGGGGCGGTCCCCTCTGGTATTGCAGAGGACTCCTCCAGTTGTTGCAGAGTGTGCCTGGGATGGCAACACTTTAGCTGCTTCATATGGACCCACTTATCTTCCCCCTATGCCAAACTGCCTTTGGGGATGCAGATCTTATAGGCAACAGGGGAGATCTTGTCTATAATTTCAAATGGTCCCTTCCATGTAGGCAAGAATTTTCGCTGTTTGGCCTGGTTCCTTTGTAAATTGTATAGATAGACCCGATCACCCACCTTATATTCCTTTCAGGTAGTTTTTAAATCATAGTGGGTCTTCATGCTCTCGGCTGATCTTTCTAGATTCCGCTGAGCATAGGCAAAAGCATGCTGAAGGTGTTTCCTTAAATTCTCTACATACTCATGAGTTGTGGAGGCATTTATCAACGTTTGCTCTTGGGTTCTGTAGAGCAAATGCTGGGGAAGCACCATCTTGCGTCCAGTCATCAACTCAAATGGTGACATTTTAGTTGCAGATGAAGGGGTAGATCTGATGGCCATTAGGACCAGAGGTAATCAGATATCCCAACTTGGCCCAGAATCTGCCACAAACTTTTTTAAGATGCTCACAATGGTTTGGTTATATCTCTCTAACTGCTCCAGAAGAAGCTGGCCTGTAAGCAATGTGTAGCTTCCTTTTAACCCCCAGTATCTCCCACATCTTTGTCATTACTTCACTGGTGAAGTGGCTACCTCTGTCTGACTCAATCCTTTGAGGTAGACCAAAACGGGAAAAGATGTGGTTAATCATCAGGGCAGCTGCTGTTTCTGCCTTGCAGTTTGGGGCTGGGAGACATTCCACCCACTTGGTAAACAAGCATGTAACGGTCAACATGTACTTGTTTCCTCTAGACGAGCTAATTACAGGGCCTACAAAGTCGATTTGCAAATCTGACCATGGCAGTGTCATCCCCCTCTTTTGGAGAGGCGCACGGTGTGTGAGGGATGATGGCTGAAATTGTGCACACACAAGACATCCCTTCAAGTATTGGTCGAGGTCCTGCCCCATGTGTGGCCAGTATGCAACCTCTCTTAAGATTTCCAGTGTTGTGTGAAACCCCCTATGACCGGCGGTGGCCGCATCATGGGCGTGACTTAACATCAGGCTTCGGAATGAGGTAGGGACCACCCACTGATCATGGCCAGCTTGGGATTTCCTTACCAACAAACCGTCTTGGATTCGGAACCTTTTTGGACATTTCATCAACACTCTTAGGTCCTCTTTCCCAATGTAATCGGTATCCGTCAGGGGAAAGTTCTCAGGGTCCTCAATGTGTTGGTAAAACTTACCAATTATTGGATCCCCCTTCTGAGCTGTAATCAAATCAGCATCAGTGGTCTTCTTACTCCATTGTGCAGTTGAAAGATCATTGTGAGCATTGGTCTGGGACCTAGTGATGGCAGTGACCTGGATTTCCCCCAACAGGGACTCTATTTCTATTAGATCCCCTTGGATTGCCCCGGTTTTGGCCAGCTGATCAGCTATGTCATTTCCAGTTTTGTCTGGTCCCTCTACTTTGGAATGACCCTTGATCTTTTTCCAGTAGATGGTCATCCCATTCGATGTGACCAGATCATCAATATTTTGGATTAACTTCCCATGTTTCAGGGGTTTGTTATTAGCACATAACATGCCTCTGGTTTTCCAGTTGACCAGGTGCTCCACGAACCCGTTCCATACATAATCCGAATCTGTGATTATGACCAGTTTGTGGAGTTGATGCTGGACAGCAGTGAGGATGGCCTGATGCACAGCCATCAATTCTGCCACCTGACTACTTCGGGGACCAATTTTGTATCCAGCTGAGGGTTCTGGAAACTCCCTCACCCATGCATTCCCTACGCCGGCCACCAGTTCTTTCTCCCCGTTGTTGTCAACATGGTAAGAGCATCCATCCACATAGACAGTGGGCATTCCCTCACACTTGTCTTCTTCAAAGACTTTGTGTGGGGAATTAAGGTATGCCTCCATGTTGTCCTTGATTTTTAGACTTTCGTCCTCGAGACAGTTTTCTCTGGCACAATCATGCAAGTCAGCCAGACCTTGAGCGAGGGGACTCTTCTTGTTTTGGCCATATCTGACCTCTACAGGAAAGCCTTGCATTGACAGAATCCAGGAAGTAATTCGGGAATTACTCACATTTCCGGCCCGGATTCTGTCACTTTGGAGGTATTGTAGAGGCTGGTGTGGAGTCTCCACTATCATGTGTTCCCCCTGGATGAACGGGCGGTAATTCTTCAATGCCCACACCGTTGCCTTCTCACAATCGTTGAATTTTTCCGCCACATAAGATAATGTTTTGCTCGCATAGGAGATTACTTTATTTACCTTGTCATGCTTTTGGTATAATACTGCCGTCAAGCACGTATTAGAGAACCCTGTCTCCAGGAAGAACTCCTTGTTTCTGACAGGGTAAGCAAGGCAAGGTGCTTGTGAGAGGCTTCTTTTGAGTTGTCTTACTGCCTCAGATTGTTCTCGACCCCATTCCCACTTGACCCCCCCCCTTCAAAAGATGAATCAGGGGTCTGGTGATCTCTGCGTAGCCTTCAATGAACTTTCTGCTGCAATTAGTCAGTCCAAGGAGGCTCCTTAGTTCCCACAGAGTTGTGGGGTCCTTCAGTTTCTGGAGTGCTTCCACTTTCTTTTCTTGGGGACAGAGACCCTGAGGAGTAATCTCATGCCCCAAGAAATTAACACGGGTTCTAAACCACTGTGCTTTCTGAAAGGAAAGTTTTGCTCCGGCGGCTCTAAACTGTGTCAGAACATAACGGATATCCGCTATGTGTTCCTCCACAGATGAACTTTTGATGAGGACATCATCTACATAAGCCAGGTTACCCCTCGCACCCAGGTATGGCATGGCCTTGTGTAAGAAAATGTTGAATTCATTGCCGGAGTTGAGATATCCGAAGGGAGTCTGGGTCCATGTCTACTGCTGGCCCCCAAAGGTAAAAGCCAGTTTGTATTGGTCCTCCCTACTGACAGGCACGGTCCAGTATCCATTGGTCAGGTCTATTGCAGTGAATACTTGTGACCCCTGGATCTGGGCCAGCCCTTGGTCAATGTAGGGAAGAGGCCATCGGGAAGTATGGACCCGTTTGTTGAGCTCCCTAAGGTCGGCGCAGAGTCTCCACTGGCCGTTTGGCTTCAATATTCCCAGCACCGGATTATTGAAGGTGCTGTGTACTGGACGGATTATTCCCCGGGACTCAAGGTTCTTAATTATTTCAGTAAGGGACTCCACGGATGCGAGAGGCAAGCGATATTGTTTCACAAACACTGGAGTCATGCCAGGGTCCGTGGGAATTGTCGTCGTGTGGATGTCGGTGCGACCACAGTCATATGAGTCTACCGCAAAGAGATCTTGGAAATCCAAGAAAACTTGTTTCAACTTTCGCTTTTGTTCCAGAGTCACACATGCATCAGCTAGGTTGACTCTCTCTTCCACCATCTGCCTGAAGCCTGGAAAGACTTCTGGTTTGGCTATCTCAGCGGCCTCCTCCAGCTGGGTGGAGAAGTCCCTGGTCAGAGTGCTGATTTGGACTGGAGGCCTCAGGTGGGAAAGGCAGCCTTCATGGACCTGGAAAATCACCTCATACCTCCTGAAGACACAAGTCACATCTTCCTTACCATAAGGGCAAGAAGTGTACCCCAGGAAGTTCCCCCCATGCCGGGTGAAAATCCTGTCTGGTGTTGTATTGTCCTCACTGTCACTGTCAAAACAGTCCTTGGGGATCGGTCCTAACAGTTCATTTCCTAAGTCAATGGAGAAATGTCGGTCATAAACCGCCATTCCAATAATGGTGCCTAGAGTGATACTCTTTACGTCGCTGTTATCCACCTCTATTGGAATGGCGTCATGTTCTATGTTGACTAATGGAGTTGGGTTTACCCCCAACCCTTGCTGTTGGAGAGAAGCATTTAGATGTATATAAGCATCAGGGTTTTTCAATTTTTGTCCTCTTTTAACTTTCACTTCCAGGGAGAATTGTCGGGTCCTTTCTGGGATGGTGACTTCCTCTTTGATCTGAATTTCAACTGCATAAGGTAGCAATTGAGCTGACCTAAATGCTTTTTCTGGATCATCAAAGCCCATGGGATTATCCGCTAATCGGGACCAAGCTTTGAAGTTTATTAGATCCAAACTAATGGCAAAGCGATTGAGAATGTCACTGCCTAAGTAAAAGGCGGCAGTGACGTCTCGCACGACCCAACAATTATGGACTATGCTCTTGTTGCCAATGGAGATTTTGAGCATACACCTACTTGGCAGGAGATGTTTAGAATTGGGTGCTTCCAGGTGCATTTCCCATTTGTCTAGCAGTTTGAATGTGGGAATGGCTGGATCTTTTGGGAGTTGGCGGAACATGGCTTCGCTGATGAAGCTCTTACCGTTGTTCACACACACTCGAGCGAGAACAGAGTCCTTCTCATCATTTAACTGAACAGGGATGAACAACTGATCTCCAATTTGCTGAATATCAGCCAGGCTCGGAGCTGATTTCACATCTTTCTGAACCATAGGAGTGGGAGTTTCTGATTGTGGATTAGTAAAGAATTTCAGAGTGTTTCCTTCCAGTGCGGAATACCACCCTAAACTGGAAGGAAGGTTGATTTTCAGAAATAGAAAGGACCCCCCATCACCAGTCTGTTGTCCTACTGCTATTACTGTCACGTCTGGAATTTGGTTGTTCTGGAAGTGAAATTCTACTTGGTCAGATTTTTGTTCAACCATGTGGCAGGTGCCATTTAAACTAACATGGTTGACACTCTGTTTTAATTTTATTGGTCGGCTAATCTGGGTCCAGAGGACCTTGTTTACGCAATCTATTAGGGGTGACAACCTTCTCAGGAGGTCATTCCCTAGTAAACAAGGGGTGCCCTCTGGAGTCACTACTATGACCGGGTGTTTCACCTTATGTCGCCCAATTTTGATGTCCAAATCTGCAGTCCCCTCGACAGGAATTTCCTTCCCGTCAAAGTTCTGCAGTTGTCCAGGAAGAGAGGTGAGAGGAATACGGTAATTCTCCCCGCTTCCTGCATTTAGTTCCTCAAAGGCCCTTTTGGACAGAAGGGTAGCTTGGGATCCAGTGTCCACCAGTGCCAAAATTGTACCCTGCCCCTGTACTTGTACCGGGGCATAATATCTTCCCTCCTTCTCCTCAAGGGGGCACAGATAATGCACATTTTTGGACAACTGGTGGGCTAACTTTCTGGTTTTGGACATTGCAAGAGATGAGATTTCGGCAGAATTCTGTGGAGAGCCTGGGGAATCTGAAAGAAAAAGTTGGCAACTGGAAATGGTTTCGGGTTCTGGGCCACCCCCCCCCTTTTTGGAGGCAGTCCTCAGGATGGGTTTGACCGACGGGATTTTGCTATTGTTGGTTCTGGGGTAGAATGATGGGCGGCGACAGCTCAATCCCCACATCTACCCAGTCTGTTGATTCGGTTTTAGGTTCCCCTGGTTCCGGTTCTGGGACGCCCTTGCCTTTTGGGAGGCAGTCACCAGGATGGGTTTGACCCATGGGATTTTGGTATTGTCGGTTCTGGGATGAGATGATGGGCGGCGGTAGCTCAGTCTCCACATCTCCCCAGTCTGAATTGGCATCCCTTGGGACCCATTTTTCCTTGGGAGGAGCTCCCCCATCTCTGAAGGAGAAGATCCTTTTCCCAGGATCTTCTGAGGATCCCTCTCCCTCAAATTGGAAGACCTGTACCTCCTCCACAAAGTGGGTCTGTTTGGGTCCTTTGTTTCTCCTACCCCCCCTCTGCTCCTTTGGAGGCAGACTTTCAGGGGCAGGAGATTTTGTTTCCAGTTCCTGGTTTTCCAGGGGCTGTTTACAAGTTGGGAAGGAAGCTTCCTCCAAGGCTTTACACCCCCCTTCCCCTTGTGCCTCCTCCCTGGGAACCGGTGGGTTATCGGGGTGCTGCCCCCGTCATTGTTCTGGAGCACCAGGTCCAGAGTTTGGGGCATTCTGCGGTGGCATGCTCATCTGAGGGTTCTGTTGAGCCCTCAGTATGTGACCCAGATCCCGTGCCATATTTTGGACCTGGCGCTATGATATGATATGATAAGGCATTTGTAACGCGCCTATACACAACTGTTTCAAGGCGCGACGAGGCAGGGGGGGGACAAGGGGAGACAGACAACGATCTTACTAGGCCAGGTGTCATTCAGATCGTGCAAGGGTAGAGGGGAAGGGAAAAGTGCATGGGGGAAAGGGAGAGGGGAAAGTGCAGTACAGGGTTATTAGCATACAGCATACAGGATAAATAGCAAGGGCCAGCTGGTGGCAAGTGCGAGGTAAGTGCAGACAAGTGCTGGGAAGGGGGGCTGTATGGATACAGACACAGTCCCGTAGTGCAGGGGTTGCCGTGGAGGCAGTGCAGGGGAGAGTGGCTGGGACGAGAACAGTGAATGGCCCAGTTGCAGATTCAGTGCAGTTTCAGTAGTATTAGCAGGGGAGAGGGGGAGAGAAAGCGGAGGCAAAGAGGAAGGTTTTGAGGTGCTTCCGGAACCGGAGGTGGTTCTCCTCAAGTTTCAGGGAGGTAGGAAGGCTGTTCCAGAGGGAGGCCCCTGCAGTGGAAAGAGATCTGCCCCCAACTCGTTGTTTGGAGAAGCGGCTGACCCTGAGGGAGTTGGAGGCGGATGAGCGAAGAGCTCGAGAAGGAAGATATTTAGGAAGAGAGAGTTGAAGGTATTTTGGCCCAAGGCCCCAGACGGCCTTGTGGACAATGCAGAGGGTTTTGAACTTGATCCTCGCAGTCACTGGGAGCCAGTGTAGTGATTTCAGTCCTGGAGAGATACGGTCCCTGGGCTTGAGGCCAAGGACAAGTCTTGCAGTCCTGTTCTGGATGAGTTGCAAAGGGCGGAGAGTAGAGGCGGGCAGATTAAGATAGAGGCTGTTACAGTAGTCCAGCTTAGAGAGAACCAGGGCTCTAGAGACAGTGAGCTTCTGGGGGAAGGAGAGGAAAGGAAGGATACCTCTGAGGAGGTGTAGCTGGTAGTGTGACTTCTTAGATACGTCGGATATGTGAGGAGAGAAGGAGAGTGTGGAGTCGAAGATGACCCCACGGTTTTTTGCCTTGCAGGTAGGAGCAGGAAGAGGGCCCAGAGAGGCCGGCCAGAGAGCAGCAGGGAAGGAGGGAGTGGGAGTGCCGATGAGTAGAATCTCAGTCTTACTGGCATTAAGGCAGAGGTCGTTGGCGGCACACCATTCCTGGATAGCAGAAAGACAGTCGGAGATGAGGGAAGGAGAAGAGGAGGCCGAGGGTAGCCTGAAAATGAGTTGGGTTTCATCCGCATAGCACTGAAAGTAGGGGCAGAGAGCGGCGATGTGGTGGGCGAGAAGTGCCAGATACTGGTTGAACAGCCAGGGAGAGAGGTTAGATCCCTGGGGGACACCACAGGTAGAGAAGAAGATGTCAGAAAGGAAAGACCCCAGCTCAAGCTGTGAAACCCGCTCAGGCTGATACGGGGCTCTATTTTCTCCCCTGAGCTGATCCCGGGAAGGGTAGCCATTCCTTCTCTGGTAATACTCCGGATTGGGAAGATTCGGGTACCCCTCCACCCTTGGCCTCCCCTCTCCCAGATTAGGCTGTCTGGGCTCAGGGAATTGGGGGGGCTGGAAATTGGGTGGATACCTGGGGAAAAAGTTCTGCCCAGGATCTGGAGAATTTCTGCCCTCCTGTGGGAAGTTGGGAGGGAAGTTCCCTGGGTTAGGTGCTTGGCTGAATCCCCCCCCTTGGGCTGGAGGAGTCCACACATAACCCAGGATTGGTCGGTTTCCCTTGTAGCGGGGACTTTCATAGTCAGGGGAGCGGGGGACCCCATTTGTGGGACTACCTCCTCGACTCCCTGTCTGTGACTGGCCCGAGGGCCTTCTGGGCTGTGAATTATTTGGTGCAGGCAGGTTTTTAGGCCCCCCCATCTCCAAATCTAAAACGGGGGCAACCTTTACCTCTGCCACCTTGGCAGCAGCAGGGGTGCTGTTGGTTTTGGGGTTTTTCGGTGCATTATTTTTATTTTCGATGGGCTTCTGCACCTCCTAGATCCGGGTAGCCTGTTCAATGACCCAGTCTAAAGATCTTTTCTCATAAAAATCTCTCACGAGCTGGGTCATTATGTATTTGGGTAAGGCATGGAAAAACGTATTGATACATTCTCTGCTATCCGTGCGCACCCTTCTGGTGGTCTGCGCAAAAGCACGCTTTAATTCTTGCACAAACTCTTGTGGGGCCTGATCCTCCCCACATTGCAAATTGTAGGCTGCCTTGCGAGCCTCTTGAGGATTTCTGTGCACAGAAAAATGTTTCAAGATGGCCGCACTGTATTTGGACCACCTTGAATGGTTTTGATCCTCCAGCCCCGCAAAGAAACTGGAGTATTCTGGTGAGAAGGTCCACTTTACATATTGAATACAGCTTTGGATATCCTTCAAATGGAAAGTCTCCATCATTTGCTCATAGAGCTCCAAGTGTTCCCAAACAGAATACTTGGCGTTCTTATGATAAGGCGTGATGACACTCCTTATTGCCTTTATTTGTTTCAATGGGTCCTTAACCAAGGCCCTTTTTGCCTTATTGGCCTTTTTGGTTCGGGTAACCCTGGTCCATTCATCCTCCGACTCAGAAGCGCTGCTCCCAGAGGTGCCCGTCTGATCTTCCAGGTTTTCCCAGATTCTGCGAGCCTGGGAATGGCTGGCAGAATGTGGGGACCTGGTCTCCTGTGTCCTGTGATGCTCAGAGGAGTCTTCAGATCCCTCCTTGCTACCAGGATTTGCTGGGTATCCCCCCCACTGACCTAACTGGGCAGAGGTTTTCAGGATGCCCTTAGTGGGCCTACTCTCCTGAGGTTCCCCACTAAATTGCACTGTGCTTGGGTGCCCATACCCGGATGCACGCCCATCCATTCCTGGGAGGTACTGGCCTATGAGCCCCATACTTCTAGCTGGATAGTAATCTGCCATCCCTGTGGCCCTGGGCTCATGTGCGCGAGGGGACATGGGGGTGGCAGAGTCCAGGGACTGGGAGAGATGAAGGCCTCTGGTACTAGGGCTCCTGAGGTTATGCTCAGGAGTTTCTCTTTCCCAGCGAACCTCATCTCTATCCGCCCCTGCTTCCTGTTGCAATGCAAGAGCCTGCGCTTTCAGTTCCTCAGTTAAGGCCTTACTAGACTCTATCAGCCTTTCCTGCATGGCTACCTGTTGCTGGAGCCTATCATTGTGCTGACAGAGAGCCTCATTTTCTCTCTGTGCCTCCTGATTGGTCCTGGAGTACTGGGCCAGTCTCTGCTGCAGGTGGGTTACCTCCTCAGTCCCATCCCTACTGGCCTGCTCCTTTCTTGCCAGAGCCTCCTCCACCCTCCTGGTGTGATCTAGCAAGCCCTGGTGCTCTTTTTGGAGGTCACCCAGTCCCTGGAGGGCCACGTGATTTTCTTCAATTTTTCTTTTTAAATGGCAGAATCCCTGGCCTAAGGTATCCCTTTCCTGACCAAGAGCTTGCATTTGTGACGCCAGGTCGTCCCTCTGCCTTTGAAAGGCACCAGCTTTCTGGCGTTCTTCATCAAACTCTGCCTGGGTATCCAGGTCTTTCAAAATCAATTTATTGCTTTCCTCTTTCTCTCTGTCTAGTTGGATTTGCAGGGTGGCTACCTGCTCTGTTCATGCCCTGTTGAAATTGATCTGTTGCTCCAGCTTTTTCTGGCTCTGCAGTAAGGAGTCCAAACTGTCTTGGTGCTCCTTCTGCAAAGCCAGAATTCTGGTATCCTGGTCTGTCTTTTCCTGTTGCAGTATATCCATGTCCTCTTTTATTTTAATGATATACTGCCTACTATCATTTTCTGACTCCTGGCTCCTCTGCAGCCTCTGCTCAGAAGAGACCAGGTCAGATTGGGCCTTTTCTAACGCCATATGTTGCCTATTTGCCAGATCTTGGCCTTCAGCACATTTGTCCTGCATGGCTCCCATATATAGATACAAATATGCCGCTATCCTGGCAATCTTATTATGTTCATCTTTGGCTTTAGGGGCCATATATAGTTCACTCAGGGCCACATGTAGGGGACCCTGATCTCCCCATATATCTGACCCTGTTTCAGTGACCTGTTGCGTGATTGCCTGCAACCAGACCGTTTGGTCCTGATGAGTCCACTCACCTCTCACAAATAGCTTATGTAAGAAGTGCTCTCTAGCTATTTTCATATCTACCAAGGTCGTCATTCTGGAATTTGAGTTCCTTCCTGACTTACAGAAGTTTGTATTTTATTTTGCAAAACAGACCGTTTCCTTAGAGCGTTCCTTTGAGGGATGCTTTCACAGTGTAAAACAGCGTGGTGATCTAACCGGATATGTGTATCTGCTCAGTTGGCACACTGTATTAATCTGCACAAGTGGTAAATCTAACCCAGAATATCCCGGCTCCGAGCCCCCACTTTTGTAAGCGATATTCAATCAACACTACAGCTAAGTCAATGCCTAGTCTGGGATGCTGAGGAAAACCCTTATTGATGTATTTTTATATCCAGTTCAGTACTCTGGATGACCACCCTTGTATAACACCCCCCTCTTAGAATCCCCCTGTCCCCACTGAGCCAAGAAGTAGGTTTGTTTTGCAAATTAAAAGGTTTATTTGAAAATGTAAACAATATATATATATATATATCACACTTCTATAAATAAATTGATAACTGATATCACACTTCAGAATATGACCGTGATCAACAATGGATAATGTTACAGGGGTACACTGATCTGGTTACTTAGGAGTAGTGTAGAGGATGAGGTAGCTGAAAATGCTTGATGGTTTCAAGGAAATGCAAGGTGGAATAAAATGCAGTACAGAAATAACTTGTTATGATTTTAGCAAAAGGTAATATGATCGCTTTTTCTTTTTACAATTCACTCCCCCCCTATGCAATACAAGAAATGGAAGGAGAGCACACAGTCTTCAAGAATCCCAACAAATCACACTTTATAATGCAATACACAGTTGTTCCAGTTCTCCCAGCAAGCTTATGGAAAACAGGGATGAGTTTTAAACACAGGCAAATTACTTTAATGTGGTTTGCAGGGAAGTGAACAGGTGCTAAAATTGCTTTTCATTCCCTCTAGAGGTTCAGGGTAGGTGATGGCTACTTTATATTAGTTCAGGCTCACTTTAACAATACTCTATGAATGATTAGCAGATTGCAAACGAATTTTAGCAAAGAGAATCAAAAAGCTGCTGATTTCTACAGATGAAGAAATCGGGCCAAATTGCAAATCGCTGTAAATTATGCGGTAAATGTCATGAGTGCGTGTCTCGCGATTATGGAAAAAGTATAGGGAGTGGGAAGTCGGTTCTAGGTTTGTTGGAAAGCCTAGATTCTAAGCTAAATCTCGTTCCTAGCACAAACGGTTCTGGAGATACGGATGATTTAATAAAGGTAGATTTTCGGATTTAAAGTAAAACTCAAAATGACAGGTGACAGCTTGCAGCTGCAGAATTGACAGGTGACAGTTGTGCAGCTTTAAAAATGACAGATGACACAATTTCTAGGAGGCTGTTCTAATTAGGTTAAAATAGCTTGAATTAGATTATTTTAACTAAGAGATTGGGTTCTGCACAGTTCTGGCGGTACTCACAATATATTTTGGGCAGGAATGGGCCTCGCCACGGATCTGGTCAGGTTTTGGACTGGACTCCAGTTCTGGTCTCGGCACTTCACAGCGATCTGGGTCAGCTCTCTGGATACAGCGGGTCAATCAGGCACCGGTTCTGCTCACAGCAGTCTGGATCTCTGGTTCTGCTCACAGCGGTCTCTCTGGATCTCTGGTCTGGTCTCTGGCAATTGTTCTTGGCAAAGAATTCAAACAGCTCGCCCGGCTGTGGAATAGTTTGCAAATGATTTTAAGGATGCTGAGGCCTGCTGAGAAGAGTTCTCAGTTGGTGGGTTTAGGCCTTTGCTTTAAGTTCTGAAGTAAATTTCTGGTCTCTGAAGATTGATGGATGTGAAGTGTGGAGTCTCCCGGCAGAGCGTCCCGCAGAAAATGGAATTGACTGTCTCTACCTGGGTTTCTGTGGCCCTTTTTATGTGTTTTGAAAATGGGTGTGTGCCTGGGCCTAGCTAAGCCTGCCCCTCTCACTTATCATTGGCCAAGCTTTCCTCTCTCCCTTGATTGGGGGGAAGAAATGGAGTGTCAGAGTGATGCTGTAGGTTTTATGGTCAGAGGAACCTCCCCTTGTCAATGTGCACACAAATCTATTCCTGATCCAAATACATATTTCCCAGGTACACAGTTGTTTGACATCACATACACACATCATATATTACTAAAGATAGTCCCTGTCCCGACTCTGGCGTTTCTAGGAGCTTGCATTCAAAAATGGCAACTTATTTTCGATTTTAGTGGGTTTTGCAACATTGGTTTTTCATCAAAAATTATACAAAGGTACATTTCCCTTCCACATATATCCCAGTAACTTTCCATGTCTCTAGCTTAGACACATATTCTACAATAATCATAATTAGCGGGGTTTGTCCCCAGAACATGGTACAAATTGGAGTTTGGACTCAAATCGTGAGGGCATTTTTCAAACTAAGACTCTCAAAGTTGTACATTCCTGTCATTTGGTTACAATAAATTATCACTGTTTCTATAAAATATATATTTGTTGCAATTCAACTCCCCCAAGTGTTTGGGTCCGCCTCCAGGAGTCTGGGTGGGTCAGTGATCACATGTCTCTCCTTGCTGGCAGAGGGATGTTGACAGGAAACACTCAAAATTAACATACCCCATTCAACAGAAAGAGCCTTTTGTGTGGGCTCCAGCAGGCTGCCTGGAAGTCTCTCCTCAATCAATCAACAGGGTCATGTGATATCCTGCCTCCTAGTGTGGGAATCTCTGAGGTGTTAAGGTTTCCCAGCCTCTTGGCCTCTGGGAACAGCAGGTGGCTAGATTTTCAATTAACCAACAAGCTTTGAAGTCCCTGCCCCTCTTGCAACTCCTAAATACAGTTTCCCTGTCAGAGTTTAGACCGCTAGCGCCACCTTGGGGAATTTGTCGGTACTGCATCCATTTTTTAGTTGTCTTGAATTACTGCATTTCAATAGAGTGGTCTTTTGCTTGATAGTATAGGGCCCTTGCTTAACATTGTTTTGCTGGCATCCTTACAGTAGAGTGGTGATGTGGAACCCCCCACAAGAAGGTTGTATTTTTGGAGTGGTCTCGTGCCAACTGCGCAGTTCTCCTATTCTGGCGTGAATGTGGGCGGCGATAGCTCATCCCCACATCCACCCAGTCTATTGATTTAGTTTGTTCTGGGATAGAATAATGGGCGGCGACAGCTCATCCCCACATCTACCCAGTCTATTGATTCAACATGGGTCAAAACCCTTGACAGAGTGTCACCTTGGAGCACAGTACTGAACAGCGCCTCACCACATGAACAGATTCAAAGGAGCCCCAAACCCCTCCAGGCTCCCAGCCCAGTGAACAGTATGCCAGGTGTAGAAGTATACAAGGTGTGCAGAAAAAACGGCAGCTTAGAAGCCGTGCATTAACCCCAGAGCACTAGATCTGCAGCCAGGAGCGCAATCCTCGGGTGTATGTATGTGGATCAGCCGATCAGGTCATCAAACGAGCGCGCCAGGAGGCGGTAGGAGTTTTAGGGGAGTCGGGGTCCCTCCTCAATAGCGCAGCTGGGTTATAATGTGCGCCGGGGCCGCTCAATACTGCAAAGAGTTTCGCTTAACACGCAACGGCACAGAGCCGTCAGGAGCTGCCTCTGCTGCACAGCCAGGACACCGTGTCTCCTCTTCCCCTTCCAGGCAGCAGCTTACTTGTTTTCTCGGGTCCAGCGCCAGCAAGGCCCCGCACAGGCGGGAGCCGTGACACTCCTCGATCGAGGGGAGAAAGGCAGCAAAGCAGCGGTAGGTTGAAGTCGGGGGCCAGGGCACAGCCGGACCATCCGGCGCAGGAACGGGCCCCCTCTGACGCTACCTCGGGGTGCCTGCAGGTCCGGGCGCGAGCCGTGAGCGAGAGCTCCACCCTGCCACGGCCCGCAGCGATCAGCGATCCCCATCTGTCAGGTGAATTGCCCTGGTGCCACACGCCGGCCCGGCAACGCCGCACGAGTCGGTGAGATGACGCCCAGTCAGATCTCAGCAGTACAGCGCAGAGGAAGGCTCAAACCTTCGCCAGCCGTAGATGAGCCCACCAGCTACCGTCACAGCGGGTTCCAGCCCTCTAGACATCCTGTGAGCGGATCTCGAAGCACAGGATTTTATGGTGATGTAGGAGCTTCGGGTCTAAGCGGCCATTTTCTATGTGCGCAACAGCACCCCCCTATAATTAATACAAATTTAAATATAAACATTCTTCAGATATTAGGTTTCTTCAGTGACCTGACAAAGGCCAAGGTGTGGTGATCTCTTTGCTTGACAAGGTGGGACTACCCCCGGTCACCAGCTCAAGAAACCTTTGCTCCCCTAGAGCCTGCTGCTTGACCATGTTTGAGCCAGTCGTAAAGAGGCTGAAGCACCAGACCTTAACCGCACCAGTAACTACTAAAGGAACCATTTCTCAGCAAGTTGGGATGGCTTGGAATGTGTGCCCTCTGGAGTCTTGCATCACATGGTCCCTCAGCTGGCCCTAATGTATGGAAGGTAAAACCACTTGTACAAAGTCATCTGGTAACTAGCTGTGTTGGAGGATGGACATTATGAAGCATGTTCAGGGTTGAGACTGCGAGAACAGCCAGACAGGTGTCTTCCCCTGCTCTGCTTTTCCGGTGAGGACATTAATAGGTAATCAGCAAATTACCTACTCTGGTTCCACTGAGAACTGTAACCTTTTCATTAAATGTATAAATTATATTGCCAATATAAGGCAATCTGCAGCTATAGACTCCCACCATCAGTTATCTGATCACTGACTTCACAGAAGCCATTGCTCTCTTTCAAAACTTGACCTAGAGGTGAGGTACCACCAGCTAAAGACCGACCATGGACCACAATTCCAAAGCAAGGAGCTCAACTTATACCTCAATTGATTAAGCATTGAGCCCATCTGGATAATGTCATGCGAGTCCCATGCCAATATAAGAGCCAAACAATTCATAGCTAGGCTGAACAAAAACCTCGCATAGTGCATAAAAAAAGGGCAAGGGTATGATCTTCAGTGGAAAAGAGGTCTGAAGAATTAACGGGCAACTCCCCATTCCATCACAGGATATTTCCCTATCACTGTCTGCACAGGGAAAGCAATTGTTTCCACCATTCCGCCCCCAGCTCATGCAATCTTTTGGAAGAGGTCTTTGAAGCATGCAGAACCCTGAACAACAATTAAGCAAAAAGAGCCAGGCAAAGGAACACCGCTTTTTTTCCAGGCTATCTTGTATTTTTGCAAAACCAACAACAACAATTATAAGGCAATACCCCCTTTCAACAGTTCTGCTGACCTTTATTCAGATCAAAAATACCATATTCACTTCTGAAAGACCACTGGTATCAGAGATGCAAAACTCGTAATTCTTTGAGAAGATATGAGGTCAAACCTGAAGAAACATGTCCCCCGACACAAGGTCCATAATGGCTGGGCAGACGCCATCTGACAGACTGTGTAGAGTTATCAGACAGGAGAGGTCCAGCAACAGCCCCTTAGGAAGCCATGGGACATAAGCACACGCTCCTCCCAAAGTCACCTCAGTACCAACTTCCTGGAGCCAGGGATTGAATGATCACCTGGCCCTTACTGAAAGACTAAATGACTATGAACTTGGATGCTGACTCGTCACCATCCATGACCCACTACTGTTTATCTCAACATTTTTGGGGTCGTTTTGTATCAAGTCTCCCATGTGCAACCATGCCGACACAGACGGGCGGAGGCCTTTGACAACAAGGTCTGAGAATCAAAGCCCCTATGGTATACTCGAGCTACGAGCAGGAAGCCAGGGCAGGAGTTTGCAGAGTGAGTACCATTGCTCGGGGTATCTGCGCCACCGTGATTCCTCCTGACCGCCTTACTACCTCAGAGCACAGACCCTGGGTTTATAGAAGCATTTAGAATCTTAAATGGGCTGAAAATAAATCAATGCCAGTGAATTTAACTGGCATATGTGTGAACAGGAGTAGGTATGGGATAGGGTCATGGAATAGAGATGCTCATGCATTGAAGTAAATAAACATATTTTACGCAAACATACCTGCTTGCTGTCTTTTAATACTTCACTGTGTTTCATATAAGCAACTGTGTTTTGTGTCTCAATATGGTAGATTATTTCTTAAACTCGTTGCTGCTTTTCAAACGTGTTTGTAGACTACAAGTATGGTTTCAACTCGCAGGAAAGGTATTTTTCAAACTGACGTGTCATTTATGGGTGTCCAAAATAAACAATGTGCCTTAACCTATAATGCTACGCAGGCTTTTGAGGGTTTGTAAAGAGATACTGCACTTTGGCACAGGTAAAATAGTGCCAGAATGCCGGAACCTCCCATCATTCACTGTGTGTCCACACATATTGATGTAGTGATGGAGGGTGAGAGTAGGAACAACCTGAGGCATAATGGACTTCGACCTGCTCACATACTTGGCTGTTGTCATCTTATTCAATATTAAAGCTAAGTCATTTGCTTCGTTGTCTGCACAGTATTTAGTTGGCAACTAAACACACATGCCATTTTAAACTTCACTGCTCCTTAAAAGGAAAAGGCTGTGTTTTTCCCTTAGGTGTGAGCTGCCTGGTGGCTCAAAATGATGTATACTGGGAATGATGCTTAACAAAAGATAAAAGGTCAGGGAAGTTTGTCGCATTGGCTGTGGTACTAAATAAGTAGTTGATGGCAAGCCATCATACTCAGAGCAACAGATCTTTAAATTGATACATGCAGTCATTCTTCTGAAAGATGTATGAGTAGGCACAGGTTCCCTACTCTTCTTCTATTTCCTCCTGCGGAGCTCCATCTGCCGGACCCGATTCCACAGCCTCTCTGTCAAAGGCACTTGGATGCCTGAGGGTATTGTGCACTGCTATAAATGCAAACATAAATAAATAAATAAATAAGGAAGCAGGTTGGCAGGCATAACGAGCACTGCAATAGGAAGAGCATGGACGCCATGCCCACCTATGGGTGAAAGCAGCAAGACATGAGAATGAGGCATTGCTCTCTACTGCCTGTCTCCCCCAGGCGTCTGTAGAGCTTTTGACAGCCTGGCTGCTTCGCCCAGTTTCACAGTCAAGGTCAGCAGGGCAGAATGCTGGCAGGCACAAGGAGCAGAGGGTGATGCTCTCCAACATCCTTACACTATCCCAACCCCGCCAGCCTTCACAGCCATGCTGTCAATGACAGCAAGGAAATGGAACCAGTGGAGAAGGGTGGCACAGGGACACCACCCTGAAGCTCCCCTGTGCTCCCCTGACCATGCATGTTGTCAATGTCTATGAAGCAGATGGGCTAATCCAATCCTCACTCAGGCTGGCCTCTGTAGGCTTGTTGTGAAAACTGGACATACTGAAACCTGGTGTTCCTGTTGCAGATGGGATAATGAAAGATGACCTTACTGTACTAACTAGGAATAATGAAATATGGACTTACTGTGGTAACTGACACTAACGCATACTTAATGGGTTAACTGGGCATAAAGGAGTCTGTGCCTCACGATAACTGGGATCTAGTCTTACTATGTTATCTGTAGATTCTGGAATTTGACCATGCTGTTCTAATTGGAAATGAGGAAATCTAGCCTTGCTATGGTAAATAGGCATAATGGAATCTGGCACAATTGTGCTAATTGGGCATAATTGAATCTGACATTGGTTTGCTAACTGGACATGATGAAATCGTGCACATCATGATAATTGACCATGATAGAATCTGGTCTTATTGTGATAATTGTCCATAATTAAATATAGCACTACTAAGTTAATTGAGCTCAATAGAAGTTGGCCATACTGTGCTAACTGGGAATGATGGAATCTGGTACTGCTGCACTGACTGAGCATAATGAAATGTATCATTGCTGTGCTAACTGGGCACAATGCAATAGGGCACTGCTGAGCTAACTAGGTATATTGAACTCTGATAATAGTATACAGATTTTGTATAATGGAATCTGTCACTGCTGTATTCACTGGACATAATGTTACCTACCTAACTATACTTTTAGACTACAAGAGAACCTAGCACTGCTGTGCAAACTAGACGCAATGGGTATCGGACATATAACAGTTTTTTGCAAGGCCACCCTCAACCCAGGGAGTTCCTTCCCTCCCCAATCAAGTTGCCACACAACAAGCTGCTTAATGTTAATTCTTTGTTCAGTCCTATTTCCGATTAATCTTATAGCGCTTGCATCCCTCCCCCTGTGCCACTAAGGAGCCAAGAACCAGGCCGATGTACAGGAAATATATTTGTATTTATTTGAATTATAGGTAATGGAGTGCACACTAAAACTACACATGCCACCTTCTTTGTGGCTCACAATTAAACTTCTTTTTTACATAAATAAATCACACAAGCTGGTTTGGAAAATACAAATCACAATACTTTACTTTATACAGATTTCAATTTAAGGTATTATCAACACTGAAAAAGAAGGTTTGGCAGAAAAGGACGATTGAGGTTTGGCGCACTGACGAGAAGTTTGGTTTGTTGAAAGGCTGCAGGTGGAAGCAATTTGTGGACACCCTGCCAAAAATGTCCACGTAAGATGCATATGATGAAGGTTGGTTTGCTTCCAATAATTGCGCACACAACCAAAAACTCAAGTGCTCAATTCAGCATAATTTAATGCATATCAAAACAGCCGAAACGTGTTTCGAGCAACAATGCTCTTCTTCCAAGGCTGCATGGTTGTTTGAATAATATATGCATGTTTGACATTCATACATTTGGACAATCCAATAGGAATACACCATCCAAACCAAAAGCATAGAAAGAACATAGGAGTGGTGTTTTTTTTAAACAACATAATAGCCCAACAAAATTTGCAAAAACAGTATGAATTGCGCAAATTGAATGAAATCAAAAATCATGTCATGGCAATAATGTAAATATCATGAAAGGATATTCGACCGAATGTTCATTGAAGTTGATTAGAAGATGGATACAAGTGCCATGCATGGAAAGAAAATGAGAGAAAATACAAAATGTCAGTGATAAGAACTATCCTGTAAATACAAAACTGGTCATACTAGTGTTCATCTACTAATTGAAATGCTAAAAGCAGCAATTTTACCTGGAGATGCTTGAGACTAGCTCTGGCGCTACAAAAGAAAGAATTGTTTTGATGTTTCTTGCATTAGTATTTAATATTTAGGTCGGCCCACGTTAGAAGTCTTGTGAAGAAGTATGCCTAATTGTTTACCAAAAAAGTGGTGGTGAATACCAAATGCCAAAATTCCTTACCTATATGGTTGTTTATTAACTGATGAATAGAGTTCAATTCCGGGCTCCACTGTAAGCGGAAAATTGCTAAGTTATACGCAATAAATTATATATTTTTTTTAAATAATTGTACTGTGCGCAATGAAATCAATGTAGTTTACATACCTATATAAATGCATATGCGTAGTGAAACTAGCCGTTGTCAATTCAATCATAAAGGGTGAAGATATCCATGGTGAACAGCATCAAACGCAACACAAGGTTGCAGGGAGACAGAAAAGAAGAGGCCTAATTAGTAAAGGTAATTGAACCTCGCGTACGGCGAGACGGTCACGTGCGCATGCCCCCAGGACTAGCCAAGTCTGTAGGGGTCTGCGCGAAAGACCTGAACTTACCGGTGTTTCCGCCCGTACTGAGTGTTACTGGAGCCTCGTGTGTGTTGGCTGCGCTCCTATTTACATTTTTGCAGGCGCCGTATACTGCACTTGGGAAGCGAAAGCGTACGTCGTCTCACAGCAGCCATATTGAGTGTGAAACCCACAGCACGTTTGCATACGGAATTACATAGTTGAACCATATTAGACTTGTTAGTCAGTTAAAAAAGTAAAGTAAGTGCTGATGAGTGTATTGGCCAAAAGAACTGTTCTTCAGGGATAAATTACTCCAAGGCATTTAATTATAAAAAAATAATTATTTTTAATTTTACTAAGTAAAGACGAACCTTGGGACTGTAAGTCCTGGCAATTATCACCAGTAATACGAACTGGTTAGCTGCCAAATAGTCCAACACCATTAAATATATACTAAACTTAGTAAAAACATATATAGATGCCGCAGTGACAGCACCATTACTTTGTTGCCACTTACAGGGGCCAAGGACAAAGATAATTGAGCCATTAGAGAACAGCAGCAGTTAAGCAATAAAAGATAGTATGAAAGGCTGATTAGGGGTGAAACAGTTACTTAATATGCATTGAGAAGACCCCTGTGTCCCCTATTCTGAGTGTCACATCCATGCCCTCCAACTGAAATTAAGTCTGAATGTATTGAGTCGTGGCTAAGTGTAATGAATGCTTAACCACACGGACAATAGTGGTGACCAGTGTTGGATACAAAAGACCGTTTTTATACATCATATATGCTAATATGTATGGAACCCCATACTGGTCTATTGCAAGTGATTCAGCATTACTTCAAAGAAACACAGATAGTTAATGATCGCTGTTGAGGCCATCAGATACAGTTCGATATTGACAAATTAAACGTGCTTCCAATTGTCTCAAGTTAAGAGTGAGATTGCCTCCATGTTGTGGTAAAAGTTACTTTTGCCATGCCAGCAAATTTAATCTGTGACTTGTTGTCTAATTGATTAATTTTTTGCCAATGCATGGCAAGTGGATATTTAGAATCCTGATTAGAAATGGTGGATAGGTGCTCGCGTATTCTCGTCTGGAGAGGCCTGATAGTACTGCCAATATAGTGCTTAGCATATATGCACAGAATGCAGTAGACACAGAATGTTGTGTTGCAATTAATGAAAGAACTCACTTTGAAAATTCAAAGTCTACCAAAATCAATATGAGAGGTCTCTAATGCGTAACAACACATTGAGAATCGTCCACGTTTGTGGAAACCCTGGTTACTTATCTGGCTAAGCCAAGTTGTAGTGGATTGCTGGTTGGATATAAATGAAGGAGATAAGATGTTTTTAAGATTACTTGCTTTGCTGTAAATAAAATTAGGTGAAGGGTCCAACCACGGTGTAATGATCTAGCTGAAGTAAATGCCAATGGCATCGAACAATTTTATACAAGTTGGAGCTATCTGTGTTATACCATATGATACATTTTAATTTATTGGTGTGAGTAAAATTCGATCTAATTTTGGGAGTGAGTAAATCCACCCTCTTCATGCTTTGCACAGTGTGTTCTGCTTTAGTCACCGTATATTGGTCATAACCTCTTGCTTTGAATTTCTGACGTAAAAGTTTGCATTCATCTGAGAAGTCCCTGTCATTTGAACAATTCCTACGGGCTCTGATAAATTCTCCTTTTGGTATATTTGTAATGACCGATTTTTTATGGCAGCTTGAAGCATGTAAAATTGTGTTGACTGAGGTTGCCTTCTGGAACGTTTTTGTGACGATGGTGTTGTCAACCAAGCTGATTGAAAGGTCTAGAAAATTGATGCTGGTGCTGCTGTATTCATATGTAAATTGAATCCCCCAATCATTGTTGTTCAAGTAATTTACAAACCCATTGAGACCGTCCACTGTACCCGTCCAAACCAAAAACACATTGTCTATGCAACGTTTCCAAACATGGATAGATTCAACAAACGGGTTATCAGCAAATGCACATTTCTCCTCATAATGGTGCATGAAAATGTTGGCGAGTGCTGGGGCATAGCTAGCCCCCATAGCTACACCAATTCTCTGCTTCTAATAGCAATTATTAAACAACAAAACATTGTTACATAACGCACAGGACAACATTTCTTTGACCATGACAATATGTTGAAAATAGGATGCAGAATGTTTCCGATAGATGAAATCTACACTTGCAATTGCTTTATCATGATTGATCGAAGTATACAAAGCTTTGACGTCAAGCGTTACCAACCACATCCCAGATACTTGTAATTCTGACAAAATTTGAAGTATATGCATTGTATCTCGCAAAAAGGTAGGTATTGAGGTCACTAGAGGTGCTAAACATTTGTTAATGTAAATGTAAATGGGTTCCATGATGCCACCGCCCCCACTTAGGATTGGTCTCCCTTCAGGTATATGTGTGAATTGCTTATGTATCTTGGGCAGAAAATATGCGCTAGGCATGACGGGACCATTTACAAGAAGAAATTGTTTTTCTACATCTGTGAGTAGACCATGTGAATGCCAGTTACACAATAATGTACTTACTGTATTTCGAAGGTGGGGCAAAGGATTGGCTAAAAGTTGTTCATAACAGCCTGGAGAGTTGAGATGTTCTAATCCCATACTAATGTAGTCCTTTTTGTCCATAATAACTACATTGCCCCCTTTGTTAAATGTATGAATGTCAAACATGTATATATTATTCAAACAACCTTGCAGCCTGGGAAGAAGAGCATTGTTGCTCAAAACACGTGTCGGCTGTTTTGATATGCATTAAATGATGCTGAATTGAGCACTTTAGTTTTTGGTTGTGTGCGCAATTATTGGAAGCAAAGCAACCTTCATCATATTATCAACACTGGTCAATGAACAAAATCAATGTACATATGCAGTGCTGTGCAATTTCGATTTTCCTGCATGCTTAAAAGGATAGCAGTTTGGTTTACCGATTTGTACAAATGCCTAGGGCAATTATTATTTCACTCACACGTTTTCTTTAAAATAAACACAGGTTGATTTAGCAGTTTGTTTTTCAGACCCCCCTCACTTAAAGGTCTGCGTTGGGGAAGTTGGATGGAAAAATTGAGATGATTTAGGAATTTTGGGTTTCAGACCCCCTCCACTTAAAAGCCTGTGCTGGGAAAGCTGGACAGAAAAATTGACATGATTTCGAAATTTTGGGTTTTCAGACCCCCATCCACTTAAAGGTCTGTGTTGGGGAAGTCAGATGGAAAAACTGGGATGATTTCGGAATTTCGGGTTTCAGAACACCCTTCACTGAAAGGCCTGTGTTGGGGAAGCTGGACAGAAAAACTGGGATGATTTAGGAATTTTGGGTTTCAGAACATCCTCCACTTAAAGGCCTGTGTTGGTGAAGTCGGACAGAAAAATTGGATTTTACTTTAGGGACCAGGACACCCCTCTTCCTTAAAGAAGTCCGGGTCACAGGACAAATACGATTATCCAATTAAATTACAGGCTATAGTTTTCAGCATATACTGGGAATTAGCTTTGTTAATTACGGAAGTTAACAAAAATCACCCCAGAGTGTTTTGCTAAATGGGAATAAATAAAACTATATTCAGTCACATAGACTAAGGATCTATACAATTTTGCTTTGCCCCCAACTCACTATATAGGGAACAGATTTGAGGCAAGCAGAGTTACCCACCTTTTGGTTTCAAATGGATAATTTCTACTTACATTGAAAATCTCTGTTTAAAGTTCAGGAAAGCCAGCTACATTTCAGGACCTTCTTTGAGGACAGGGCAGGGGTCTGGTCACACCACTCTCAAGGATGTTCCCCAGCTCTTCACCGTAGGGATGGGTCCGTTTTTAGGCCTCCCCATCAATAAACAGCTCCAACCAGATGCAATTTCAGAAACTCTCCTTTGGTGTTTCCTTGTGGCTGTCAGTTGGTAATAATTTTTAGCAGCCCCCTCTCTCATAGCGCATCGACTTTACATACCATTGATGATACCATCAAGATTTCAATATTGGGCAGTGCCCTGCAAGAATTCTCACCACCAGGATTGGACAGCTACACGTTTCTCTCTCCCCAAGTCCAGCCTCTCTATAAGGATTGGTTTAGGAGTCTAGAAAAGAAATATGGCAACACCCATTTGAAATCCGCTATTTTTTCATATCAACTTTTTGGCGAAAAGTAGCTATATGGCAAAACATCATAATTTACCAGTAACTCCCATAATACATATATATTCTGCTACAGCTGATCATGGGGAATAAAATGACAGCCATGTCTGCACCATGGGCATGTGGCAATTTTCCAGCCTTTTATACAAAAAGCATAATAGTTATGAACATGCAATTTACTCTCCAAATACCTAATTTTACTCTCCACCAGTTCATCAACTCTTAAATTCGGGACATGTTCAGAGCAGCCAGGTTGACATTACAATTCCTTAAGGGGGGGTGAATTTTATTTCAACAAAATCCCCTGGAATTTATCTTACAAATGACACATAAATGAATGCAGTATGATTTGTGGTTGCTGAGAAAAATGCATAAATTATTATAGTCCTTTTTAAACAGTATAGGAAATCTTCATGTTATGCTAATCTTCTCTCCTTTGTTTTGGCCATTTTCCCTTCTGTTATTTGAATTTGATAGGCCGCTGTTGTAAATACTTGGGAGGCATCAGCTACACAGAGATCCCCCACTGCAGATAATGAGCTAGGCTGGCCCTGTGATATCACAAGACCCTGCTGACATCTGGCATCCTTATCTAAAGTGGATGACCATTTTGATCTGAAAACCTACTATTTTCTTGTATTTTTTTCAGAGTCAGCTTCCCTTGATTGCAGCCCTTGTTTTCACAGCTTCTCACTACATTCCAGTCATGCACCGGCTATGCCATTTGCCATTCTGTTGTTTGAAGTTGGTAGGCTGCCAGTCTTAAATACTTGGGATGCAAAAGCTTCAAAATAATTCTCTTTCGAGACCAGAAGGCCATTTGGCCCGCAGTGGGGGAGTCATTTGTGAAGTCTGCCCAACAGCAAGCAAAAGGGTCTGCTTTGGGCCTAAATAAAAATGTACATGTGGCCTGTTCTTTTCAATTATTATGGGTATTTTGCATGTGAAGCATAATATACATTACATGTCAACACACACGATGTCTTTTTCCTGATATCTTTATGTTAGCTGGGGAACATTTTTCTCATGTCTTGCTTTCAAACTGCAAACGCACATGTCAGGCCATTTTAGTGTCAGTGCTTGAAAATCCTGTTTTTCATGTAAAAGCAGCCTTTGAATTTCTTCTGCCACTGTGAATTAAAAGGCTGCTTTTCCTTTTGTAATGCCAGATATGACTTTTTCACATAGCACTTCCTTGTGTTAATTGCAGATGCCCCCACAGTCTGCCTTAATGGGCCAATTTGCAGTGTGAAGGTTTTTTTTTTTTTATAAAGGCTGGCAGGTCATTTTTCCAGTGGGCCCTTCAGTTCTTTTTGTCGGGGCCTTTGATTAAACCGCAAAGACACTACTTTGCTAATAGCTCATAATGTAATGTGGCAGGGCATACTAGAATGTACCCATGTCTGCCTGCAGGGAATGACTAAATGTGGTCTTTTTGTGCTAAATTGGCATAACAAATTTAGGCACTGCCCCACTACCTGTTTGCAATCAAATCTGTGACGTTATGCTAAATGGGTGGGGGAACACTGCAATCTGATGAATCTATAGCAAATGACCACAATGGACTATGACATTGTTGTGTTAACTGGCACAAGGCAATCTATCACTTCTGTGCTAAATAGGCACTGTGGAATCTGACTATGCTGTGTGTAGTTGGCATTATTGAATCTGCATATGTTCTGTTTACTAAGCATAATAGAGCCTGACACTGTTTCAAAATAATGGAAATGGTTTGGGCAAATGGGCAGATGTAAGTACCTGCGGTGTTGATAAAAATTGTGTGACTACCTTCCATATCATGTCAATGCCTGAAAAATGCCTTTACAATAACGATTACCCCTGCTATCTGCGCAGGGAGTATTAATTCTATTAAAGACTAGGAGGCGAGCATTATGCTTCAACTTCTTTAATTTACCACTCTTCAGCAGTTTCAACAAAACTCAAAAACCATAACAAACACTGAAAACTTGTCTGAAACAGACTTTTCTTCCTTTAAACTACAATCCCCATAGTCTCTGTAGTCCATCTCACTCCATGCTCAGCTATGACCACATCCTGTCCCTGAGCTCCTCCTCTCTTTTACTCGCTCTGAAAGTCCATTTAGAACTCCACACATGTCCTGCAACTGGCCACAACTTGAACCATTCCAAACGAATGTCGAACTTCCTCCACTCAGGCGACTACCTCTGCTAGTCTCCTACTTCAATTGTTCTTCTGCTCCTCTCCTATAAATAAACAAAAAGCAGAAAATCAGGGTGGTGTCCATGTATTACTGATAATATCATAACATTATCCTTTACGATCACATTTTATACAATACATGAATTGGGTGGGAATTTAATGCTCGCCTCCTAGTCTTTAATAGAATTAATACTCCCTGCGCAGATAGCAGGGGTAATCTTTATTCTATGACAAGACTGGAGGCGAGCATTATGCTTGTTCAAAGCTTCCCAACACCGTGACCGCTAAACTCTCGGTCGTCTTGAAATAAAATTCTTTAAAAGTTCGATCATTCAACCAGTCTGCTGCCAGCATAATATCTCAGAGGGATACACCTGTCTTATAGACTTTGGACGCCCTTACTCCTCTCACAGAGTGCGCTCCATACTTCTCTACATCCATTCCTGCCGCCTGCATCACTTCCTTAACTCATCTGGCTATAGTAGCTGAGTACACCCCTTTGAATGGCTTCCTGCGCGCAATCAGCAATTGCTTCGTATTCGCTGCTCTGAACTCCTCTGTTCTGCTCTCGTATTCTTTTACGCAGCTTGCTACGCACCATTTAGGCCTAGCTGGGAAATATGGGTAGTGAAATGAAGATGTCCCCATCTTAGTTCGTCCCACGATTGTAAAAGTCGCACCTTCCGGCCAAATGACTTCCTGTCAATCTCCAGGGCCCTTACGTCCGATACTCGTTTACAAGAAACTAGACATAACCGCATCGCTAACTTCCCCGATAATCTCTTCATAGATAGATATCCGTTCCCGGGCCAACTCTCCACTAGATTGTGAACTGTTAGGACATCCCAGGCCGTCTTGTATCGAGGTTCCGGAGGCACTCTAAATCTGGCTCCTCTAATAAGCCGTACTACCGCTGGGTGTTCCCCTGCTGGCGTTCCCTCAATAGGGAGATGCCCCGCGGATATGACTGACCTGTACACTCCTATGGTACGAAACGCTTCACCACCTTGTAGTGGCTGAGCTAAGAAATTCAAAATCCTCACTACAGGGCCGAAATGGGATGAAGACCTCTCCCCTTGCACCAGCTAATCCACTTGGCCCAAGCCGCGTGGTAGGTCCTTCTCGTGGACGAAGCCCAGGAATCTGCAATGAGCTGCGCAGCTTGCGCCGAAATGCCTGCCAGCGCCCAGCGTCTCCTGATATTCTGCACGTGATGAGCGGGAGAGTCCCCTCACTCTCAGAGGTTGATACGACCCAGCTGGGTCCGTGAGCAGTTGTTCTCCTTCCGGAAGAAGTCTCGGGTAATCTACTACCAGTTCCATGCGGGTCAGGAACCATACTTGAGACTTCCAGCATGATGCTACAAATAGCAACTCCGCTGTCTCCCTCCGACACTTCGCTAGGACTCTGCTCCGCAACATTAATGGCAGGAACGCGCAATGTTGACCTCCGTTCCAGTCTTGAAGGAACGCTTCTGTCTCTCGAGCTCCCGGAACCAGCCTCCAGCTGAAATACTCTGCTGTCTGGTTGTTCAACCGGGGCGCGGATAGGTCTAAGTGCACTGGACCCCCTCTCTCTATTATCCTCTGAAAGATTGCTGGATCCAGCTTCCCATCGCTGGAGTCCGCGAGGTACCGAGAGTTCCAGTCCGCTATGACGTTCACCGATCGGGCAGATATTCCGCAGTGACGGACGTCTCTGACTGTAGACATAAGTGCCAAAAGTCCTTCGCTAGTTCGGCCAACATCCTGCATTTGGTACCTCCCAGGTTATTTGTGTAACGCACTGCCGATATGTTGCCCTTCTTCAGGAGGACACAAGATCTCATCTTCTCCTTCGTGAATGCCCTTATCGCAAAGGGACCCTGCAAGGAGTTCTAGACAGTTTATGTGTAAGCGAAGTTCCTCCTCGCTCCATTTCCCCCTCGTCTGTAGGTTTCCGCACCTTGCGCCTCAGCCTACCCGGCTGGCCTCGGATTCTATAGCTAGATCCGGTCTGTCTCCGAAAATGGCACGCCCATTCCAGTCATCCATATTTTGTAACCACCCTTCCAGCTCTGTCATGGATTCGTGATCCAACGGCACTGTCTGATGATAGTGCAGACCCTGCTGCAGATGCTGTATCTTTAATCGCTGCAGTGCTCGATAATGAAGTGAGTCTGGAAAGATGGCCTGACTAGAAGCTGCAAGCAGCTCTACTATTCTTGCTAGGGACTGGAGGGATACTAGCTCCTTCTGCAGACATCCTCTGAGTTCCCTCTTGATGTCGCGCATCTTCCGAGCTGGCCGTTCCAGGGTCGCTTTCCTGGTATCCAGAATGAATCCTAGAAGGTCTAACTCCTGTGCCGGATCGGTTTCCTACTATACCTTGTTCACTAGGAACCCTAGAGACGATAACAGGTCTATTACCCACTCTGTCTGGTACTTGAGGGTCTCTCGATCCTCGGCTAGTAGCGGTAGATCGTCTAGATAACTGATCCGTCTTATACTTTCTCTCTAATGGCCGCCGCTACTGTATTCATTACTTAGATAAGGGCCCATGGAGCCGAAGCTAGTCCGAAGGGCATAGTCTTGAACTGCCAGAGCTGTCTTCTCCAGCGAAAAGCTAGGAACGTTCTGAACTCCTCCGCTATCGGAATTGTCAGGCACGCCTCGTTCCGATCGAACTTGGTCAACCCATCTCTCTCTCGGAGCTGATGTATGCCCTCCATCTTGAAATGTCGGTATACAATCCACCCCTTTCTGTGCATCAGAAACATGTTACTTATAAAAAACGGGCTCTCTCGCACATTACTCTATGGCGCCCTTCATTACTAATTGATGTAACTCCTGGTCTAGCAGGCTCTGCTCTGCACGCTCTAGACGCTGCTGGTGTGGCCTGCGCGCTTGCAAAATCCAGGCCTCGCTGGAAAGCTTGCGACAACTTTTCCAGAACATGCTTGTTCTCCCTCCCACAGGAGGGTAATATGCAACTCTCACCTTGAGTGAACCTTTGTCTATTTTCCCAGTCCTGGGCCCTGGGATTCTGGGGCCTTCTTCCTCCTTATTTACCACTAGTCGACCGACCTTGTGGCGACCGGCCCCTCCCACAAAACTCCTATTGGGGAAAATCTTCCTTATGGGGGCTTGCGCCTTCTCCAGAGACGCGTAGGTGCCTACAAAGCGCAGTTGGCGTTCCCCTGGAATCATACTGCTCTCTGCGCTCAGCCCGCTAGGGCGTCGGGGTCTACTTCCTCCTCAGTGTCCTTGGCTCTCTCAGCCAGGTCCCTTATCTTAGCGAGGGGTCCTGCCCGGTCTAGAACCTTCTCCTGACCTCTCCTCCAAGACCTATCGATACCTTTCCGGGGGACTTTGGTCGTCTTTGAGACGAACATCAGCCTTCTGGGGTCCAATTCTGGCGTCTCTGCCACCATCCCCGGTAGATCTGGTCTCGGACACTCTGCTCGGAGCCTTTGGCGGACCTCTTTGTCCAGTGCCTTTCGCAGCCTCCTGGTCATATATTGTGTCTCTCTAGGCGAGGGCTGCCAGTCCGAGGACCTCGAATTCCGAATGCTACTCAGGTCAAACATGTCCTCCTGCACCTCTTCGAGGTGCATTTATTTGCGGATTCTCTCCGCTCCGCTAGGTCTGATCACTACCTCCTCCTCCTCCTC